>NW_021941730.1:0-64651 GCF_902148855.1 Sphaeramia orbicularis
AGTCAATGGGAGAAAGAAGGGATGAGCCTCCAAACTAGTGCATGTCATTTCACTTTAAAAAGAGCTAGGTCTTCAAACATGGGTTCATATGAAGCCCAGGAACTATGGCTACGTTTTTGGAAAATATCATTCACCTGCGATGTATGGTTTTGCCGGGAGGGCGATTTATTTACAGAATTTTCAGTTGAATTTTCACTGCTCTTCCACTCTAGTGTGATGACATCACACACTCTAACTCAGGAAATTTGGACAATTTTCACTCAACCCAGGGGTTTTTGAAGACTCACCTATTAAAAACCGTAAACACCATCCTCATACCAAGTACATTCATGCGGAGAGGACAAAAATGCCTGCGTTTTAAAGTTTCAATGAAGTCTGTAGATCAAAGTATGGCGAAGTAGTAGCGGTAAGAAAAAAGTGGACTTTTCTGGCAGATTTTTTCCTCTCCCCATTAGTTGTAGTCATGTGTGACCTGATTGGCTGATGCTGATCACCTGACACCTGAGCTTCAACTGTCTGTGTTCTATACTCTGTGTGTGTGTGTGTGTGTGTGTGTGTGTGTGTGTGTGTGCGTGTGTGCGTGTGTGTGAGGGTGTGAGGGTGTGTGTGTGTGTGTGTGTATGTGTATGAGAGAGAATCAGTTTGAATCAGTTTATTCTATCAGTAAAAGGAGGAGAAGTAGAAGGAGAAGTAGTAATAGAAGTAGTATTTTTAGTAGTAGTGGTAGTAGTAGTTGTAGTAGTATTTGCAGTAGTAGTAGTATTTTTAGTAATACTAGTAGTAGTATTTTTAGTAGTAGTAGTAGTAGAAGTAGTTTTCATAGTAGTAGTAGTATTTGTAGTAATAGTAGTATTTTTATTAGTAGTAGTAGTAATAGTACTCGTATTTTTAGTAATAGTAGTAGTACTTTCAGTAGTAGTGGTTGTATTTTTAGTAGTAGTAGTAGTTATCATAGTAGTAAAAAGTAATAGTAGTCGTATCAGTACTGTCTCACACACCCAGCGTTGCTATGGACTCTCCAGGGTTGCTATGGGAGGAGAAACATGTCAGACTGATTGGGTTTATTGGACACACCTGGGACACAGAGCAGAGGGGCTGTTGCCGCAGCAACGGCGCTGCACTGACACACACAGAGAGAGAGAGACACACAGAGCAGCAGGAATAGACTGAGTGAGGCACTCAGAACAGGTCCCGGAAAACTGCTAATTATGGGAAAACCGTAAAACATAGGTGAAAACCGAAATGACCGTGAGCGTCAGAAGGACCTGGGGAACACACAGATGTAGTTTTTTTTCACGTACTGTGAGAAATGACTGAGTTAAGGCAGTTTAAAAACAGTCAACCGAGAAGGACAAGAAGAAATCTGCTATAATGGAGAGTTAATGGGGGAAAGAAGGGACTTGCCTCCAAACTAGTGCCTGTCATTTCACTTTAAAAAGAGCTAGGTCTTCAAACATGGGTTCCTATGAAGCCCAGGAACCATGGCTACGTTTTTGGAAAATATCATTTGCCTGTGATGTATCGTTTGGCCGGGAGGGCGATTTATTCAGAGAATTTTCAGGTGAATTTTTCACTCCTTTCTCACTCTAGCTGCCGTTACCATGGGGACCACACACTCTAGAAATGAGGATTTTGAGTCAACCTGGGGGTCTTTGAAGACTCGCCTATTGAAAACCGTAAACCCTATCCTCACACCAAGTACATTCGCATGGAGAGGACAAAAATGCCTGCGTTTTAAAGTTTAAATGAAGTCTCTAGGTGAAAGTATGGCGAAGTAGTAGTGGTTGGAAAAAAGGCAAGTTTTTTGTCACTCCCATTGAAAATGAATGGGGTTTTTCTTCGCATATTTGTGCGAAAACCGTAAGTGATATCGTTACCACGTGATGACACAGATAATCTTTGGGCCAAGCTGAACATTTCTGCGTTGACAGAATATTTTTAGGACAAATCGTTTGGGAATGGTAGCCACTTGAAAATGGCCCCATTCATTTCGGATGGAGAAATTTGACTGGTTTTTCGCAATTTTAACGAAATCCGTGCATCGGAATGGTACGCCAATAACATAGCACACGATTCCCGAGCAGGACGCACATTTTTGTAATAACATGTGTTGGCCTATTTCCAGCGGTTCGGGCCGCATTAATCGGCGAAAAGTGGCGGAAGATGAATAATAACTAGACAATTTCCACACGCGGAAATCGTGAGAGGGGCTCGGGGGTCGGGGGGGCATGTCGGTTCGACGTTACCAAAGACTTCATGGTCGGAGGGGAATTGTGTGTTCTGAACCCCCATTCACTTTATATGGACAATCTGTGTGTCAAAGTTTGGCAGCTGACAGACGTCACCGTTAGTAGTAGTAATAGAAGTAGTAGTAGTATTTTTAGTAGTAGTAGTATTTTTAGTAGTTGTATCAGTAGTAGTTGCCACAGCGACGGCGCTTCACTGACACACACACAGAATGAAACTGACGCAGAGCAGCAGGAATAGGCTGAGACTGGAGCAGAACAGGTCCCAAGAAACTGCTAATTAAAGGAAAACCGTAAAAGATAGGAGAAAACTGAAATGACCGTGAGCGTCAAAAGGACCTGGGGAACATACAGATGTAGGTTTTTTTCCTGTACTGTGAAAAATGACTGAGTTAGGGCAGTTTAACAACAGTCAGCTGACCCAGACAAGAAGGAATCCGCTACAATGGAGAGTCAATGGGAGAAAGAAGGGATGAGCCTCCAAACTAGTGCCTGTCATTTCACTTTAAAAAGAGCTAGGTCTTCAAACATGGGTTCATATGAAGCCTAGGAACTATGGCTACGTTTTTGGAAAATATCATTCACCTGCGATGTATGGTTTTGCTGGGAGGGCGATTTATTTACAGAATTTTCAGTTGAATTTGCACTGCTCTTCCACTCTAGCGTGATGACATCACACACTCAAACTCAGGAAATGTGGACAATTTTCACTCAACCCAGGGGTTTTTGAAGACTCACCTATTGAAAACCGTAAACCCCATCCTCATAACAAGTACATTCATGCGGAGAGGACAAAAAGGCCTGCGTTTTAAAGTTTCAATGAAGTCTGTCGGTCAAAGTATGGTGAAGTAGTAGTATCTGGAAAAAAGTGGACTTTTCTGGCAGATTTTTTCCTCTCCCCATTAGTTGTAGTCATGTGTGACCTGATTGGCTGATGCTGATCACCTGACACCTGAGCTTCAACTGTCTGTGTTCTATACTCTGTGTGTGTGTGTGTGTGTGTGTGTGTGTGTGTGTGTGAGGGTGTGCGTGTGTGTCTGTGTGTATGAAAGAGAATCAGTTTGAATCAGTTTATTCTATCAGTAATAGGAGGAGAAGGAGTACAAGTAACAGTAATAGTAATAGCAGTACTAGTAGTAGTAGTAGTAGTAGTATTTTTGGTAGCAGTAGTAGTAGTAGTATTTTTGTAGTAGTTGTAGTAGCAGTAGTAGTTGTAGCATTTTTAGTAGTAGTAGTAGTAGTAGTAGTAGTAGTAGTATTTTTAATAGTAGTAGTAGTAGTATTAGTAGCATTTTTAGTGGTAGTTGTATATTTAGTAGTAGTAGTAGTAGTATTTTTAATAGTAGTAGTAGTAGTATTAGTTGCATTTTTAGTTGTAGTTGTATTTTTACTAGTGGTAGTAGTAGTAATCATAGTATTAACAGCAGTAGTAGTATTAGTAGTAGTATCAGTACTCTAAAGGACACACAGCGTTGCTATGGACTCTCCAGGGTTGCTATGGGAGGAGAAACATGTCAGACTGATTCAGTTTATTGGACACACCTGGGACACACACAGAGCAGTGGCGCCGTTGCCGTGGAGACGCTCAGTGCAGGTCAGAGACACACAGAGAAAAAGAGCAGATTTAAGCCTCTGAAAAGAAAAAAAACAGCTCCCGCAAAACTGCTTATTACGGGAAAACCGTATAAGATAGCTGAAAACCGAAATGACCGTGAGTGTCAGAAGGACCTGGGGAACACACAGATGTAGGTTTTTTTCACGTACTATGAGAAATGACTGAGTTAGAGCAGTTTAAAAACAGTCAACTGACCAAGACAAGAAGGAATCCGCTACAATGGAGAGTTAATGGGAGAAAGAAGGGATGAGCCTCCAAACTAGTGCCTGTCATTTCACTTTAAAAAGAGCTAGGTCTTCAAACATGGGTTCATATGAAGCCCAGGAACCATGGCTATGTTTTTGGAAAAGATCATTCACCTGCGATGTATCATTTGGCCAGGAGGGCGATTTATTCAGAGAATTTTCAGTTGAATTTTCTCTGCTCTTCCACTCTAGCGTGATGACATCACACACTCTAACTCAGGAAATTTGGACAATTTTCACTCAACCCAGGGGTTTTTGAAGAGTCACCTATTGAAAACCGTAAACCCGATCCTAATGCAGAGTACATTCTTGCGGAGAGGACAAAATGCCTGCATTTTAAAGTTTAAATGAAGTTGTTAGGTCAAAGTATGGCGAAGTAATAGTGTCTGGAAAAAAGTGGACTTTTCTGGCTGATTTTTTCCTCTCCCCATTAGTTGTAGTCATGTGTGACCTGATTGGCTGATGCTGATCACCTGACACCTGAGCTTCAACTGTCTGTGTTCTATACTCTGTGTGTGTGTGTGTGTGTGTGTGTGAGTGTGTGTTAGTTTTTGAGTGTGTGAGTGTGTGTTAGTTTTTGAGTGTGTGTTTGTGTGTGTGTGTCAGTGTGTGAGTGTGTTTGTGCATGAGAGAGAATCAGTTTGAATCAGTTTTAACAGTAATAGGAGGAGAAGGAGAAGGAGTACAAGTAACAGTAATAGTAGTATTTTTGGTAGCAGTAGTGGTAGTAGTAGTAGTATTTTCAGTAGTAGTAGTAGTAGTATTTTTAGTTGTAGTAGTAATAGTAGTAGTATTTTTTGCAGTAGTAGTATTTTTAGTAGTAGCACCTGTAATAGTAGTAATAGTATTTTTTAGTAGTAGTAGTAGTAGTAGTAGTAGTAGTATTTTTTGTAGTAGTTGTAGTAGCAGCAGTAGTAATAGTAGTAGAATTTCTAGTAGTAGTAGTAGTAACATTAGTAGTATTTTTAGTTGTAGTAGTAGTAGTAGCAATTGTAGTAGTAGTAGTAATATTTTTTAGTAGTAGTAGTAGTAGCAGTAGTAGCATTTTTAATAGTAGTAGTAATCATAGTATTAACAGCAGTAGTAGTATTAGTAGTAGTACAGATACTACTACTAATACTACTACTGCTGTTAATACTATGATTACAACTACTATTAAAAATGCTACTACTGCTACTACTACTACTGTCTACTACTACTATCTGTACTTTAACAGACACACAGCGTTGCTATGGACTCTCCAGGGTTGCTATGGGCGGAGAAACATGTCAGACTGATTCAGTTTATTGGACACACCTGGGACACAGAGCAGAGGGGCCGTTACCGCAGCAACGGAGCTGCACTGACACACACAGAGAGAGAGAGACACACAGAGCAGCAGGAATAGACTGAGTGAGGCACTCAGAACAGGTCCCGGAAAACTGCTAATTATGGGAAAACCGTAAAAGATAGGTGAAAACCGAAATGACCGTGGGCATCAGAAGGACCTGGGGAATGCACAGATGTAGATTTTTTTCCGTACTTTGAAAAATGACTGAGTTAGGGCAGTTTAAAAACAGTCAACCGAGCAAGACAAGAAGGAATCTGCTATAATGGAGAGTTAATGGGGGAAAGAAGGGACTTGCCTCCAAACTAGTGCCTGTCATTTCACTTTAAAAAGAGCTAGGTCTTCAAACATGGGTTCATATGAAGCCCAGGAACTATGGCTACGTTTTTGGAAAATATCATTCGCCTGTGATGTATCGTTTGGCCGGGAGGGCGATTTATTCAGAGAATTTTCAGGTGAATTTTTCACTCCTTTCTCACTCTAGCTGCCGTTACCATGGGGACCACACACTCTAGAAATGAGGATTTTGAGTCAACCTGGGGGTCTTTGAAGACTCGCCTATTGAAAACCGTAAACCCTATCCTCACACCAAGTACATTCGCATGGAGAGGACAAAAATGCCTGCGTTTTAAAGTTTAAATGAAGTCTCTAGGTGAAAGTATGGCGAAGTAGTAGCGGTCGGAAAAAAGGCAACTTTTTTGTCGCTCCCATTGAAAATGAATGGGGTTTTTCTTCGCATACTTGCGCGAAAACCGTAAGAGATATCGTTACCATGTCAAAACACAGATAATCTTTGGGCGAAGCCGAACATTTCTGCGTTGACAGAATATTTTTAGGACAAATCGTTCGGGAATGGTAGCCACTTGAAAATGGCCCCATTCATTTCGGATGGAGAAATTTGACCGTTTTTTCGCATTTTAACGAAATCCGTGCATCGGAATGGCACGCCTATAACATAGCACACTATTCCCGAGCAGGACGCACATTTTTGTAATAACATGTGTTGGCCTATTTCCAGCGGTTCGGGCCGCATTAATCGGCGAAATTTTGTCCGGAAGATGAATAATATTAATAATAAACGCGCGGAAGAACAATAGGTGCTCGTGGCTTCGCCACGAGCACCTCTCTCCCATTGCTTTGCAATGGGGGAGAGGTGCTCGTGTCGATGCCCGAGCCCCTAATAATAACTAGACAATTTCCACACGCGGAAATCGTGAGAGGGGCTCGGGGGTCGGGGGGGCATGTCGGTTCGACGTTACCAAAGACTTCATGGTCGGAGGGGAATTGTGTGTTCTGAACCCCCATTCACTTTATATGGACAATCTGTGTGTCAAAGTTTGGCAGCTGACAGACGTCACCGTTAGTAGTAGTAATAGAAGTAGTAGTAGTATTTTTAGTTGTAGTAGTATTTTTAGTAGTAGTAGTATTTTTGGTAGTTGTATCAGTAGTAGTTGCCACAGCGACGGCGCTGCACTGACACACACACAGAATGAAACTGACACAGAGCAGCAGGAATAGGCTGAGACTGGAGCAGAACAGGTCCCGAGAAACTGCTAATTACAGGAAAACCGTAGAAGATAGGAGAAAACTGAAATGACCGTGAGCGTCAAAAGGACCTGGGGAACATAGAGATGTAGGTTTTTTTCCTGTACTGTGAAAAATGACTGAGTTAGGGCATTTTAAAAACAGTCAACTGACCAAGAAAAGAAGGAATCCGCTACAATGGACAGTTAATGGGAGAAAGAAGGGATGAGCCTCCAAACTAGTGCCTGTCATTTCACTTTAAAAAGAGCTAGGTCTTCAAACATGGGTTCATATGAAGCCTAGGAACTATGGCTACGTTTTTGGAAAATATCATTCACCTGCGATGTATCGTTTTGCCGGGAGGGCGATTTATTTACATAATTTTCAGTTGAATTTTCACTGCTCTTCCACTCTAGCGTGATGACATCACACACTCTAACTCAGGAAATTTGGACAATTTTCACTCAACCCAGGGGTTTTTGAAGACTCACCTATTGAAAACCGTAAACCCCATCCTCATACCAAGTACATTCATGCGGAGAGGACAAAAATGCCTGCGTTTTAAAGTTTAAATGAAGTCTGTAGGTCAAAGTATGGCGAAGTAGTAGCGTCTGGAAAAAAGTGGACTTTTCTGGCTGATTTTTTCCTCTCCCCATTAGTTGTAGTCATGTGTGACCTGATTGGCTGATGCTGATCACCTGACACCTGAGCTCCAACTGTCTGTGTTCTATACTCTGTGTGTGTGTGTGTGTGTGTGTGTGTGTGTGTGTGTGTGTGTGTATGAGAGAGAATCAGTTTGAATCAGTTTATTCTATCAGTAAAAGGAGGAGAAGTAGAAGGAGAAGTAGTAATAGAAGTAGTATTTTTAGTGGTAGTGGTAGTAGTAGTTGTAGTAGTAGTAGTAGTATTTTTAGTAATACTAGTAGTAGTATTTTTAGTAGTAGTAGTAGTAGAAGTAGTTTTCATAGTAGTAGTACTATTTGTAGTAGTAGTAGTATTTTTATTAGTAGTAGTAGTAATAGTAGTCGTATTTTTAGTAATAGTAGTAGTACTTTCAGTAGTAGTGGTTGTATTTTTAGTAGTAGTAGTAGTTATCATAGTAGTAAAAGTAATAGTAGTAGTATCAGTACTGTCTCACACACCCAGCGTTGCTATGGACTCTCCAGGGTTGCTATGGGAGGAGAAACATGTCAGACTGATTCAGTTTATTGGACACACCTGGGACACAGAGCAGAGGGGCTGTTGCCGCAGCAACGGCGCTGCACTGACACACACAGAGAGAGAGAGACACACAGAGCAGCAGGAAAAGGCTGAGTGAGTCACTCAGAACAGGTCCCGGAAAACTGCTAATTATGGGAAAACCATAAAAGATAGGTGAAAACCGAAATGACCGTGAGCGCCAGAAGGACCTGGGGAACACACAGATGTAGGTTTTTTTCACGTACTGTGAGAAATGACTGAGTTAGAGCAGTGTAAAAACAGTCAACTGACAAAGACAAGAAGGAACCCGCTACAATGGAGAGTTAATGGAGGAAAGAAGGGATGAGCCTCCAAACTAGTGCCTGTCATTTCTCTTTAAAAAGAGCTAGGTCTTCAAACATAGGTTCATATGAAGCCCAGGAATCATGGCTACGTTTTTGGAAAATGTCATTCAACTGCGATGTATCGTTTTGCCGGGAGGGCGATTTATTCAGAGAATTTTCAGGTGAATTTTCACTGCTCTCACACTCTAGTGTGATGACATCACACACTCTAACTCAGGAAATTTTGAGAATTTTCACTCAACCCAGGGGTTTTTGAAGACTCACCTATTGAAAACCGTAAACCCCATCCTCATACAAAGTACATTCGTGCGGAGAGGACAAAAATGCCTGCGTTTTAAAGTTTAAATGAAGTCTGTAGGTCAAAGTATGGCGAAGTAGTAGTGTCTGGAAAAAAGTGGACTTTTCTGGCAGATTTTTTCATCTCCCCATTCATTTCTATGGGACTTTTTTCGCGTGTTTTTCGCAAATAACTCTGCGAAAAATTCACGAATCTCTACGAAAATAACATAGCACACGAGTCACAATGAAACCGCACGTTTTGATGTATATTGTGCAGGGGTCTTTACAGCGGTTCGGGCCGCATTAACGGACAAATAGTGTCCGGAAGATGATGATGAAAAATAATAAACGAGCGGAAGAACAATGGGGGAGAGGTGCTCGTGTCGATGCCCGAGCCCCTAACTAGACAATTTCCACACGCGGAAATCGTGAGAGGGGCTCGGGGGTCGGGGGGGCATGTGGGTTCAACGTTACCAAAGACTTCATGGTCGGAGGGGATTTCTTTGTTCTGAACTCCCACTCACTTTATATGGACAATCTTTGAGTCAAAGTCTGGCGGCTGACAGACGTCACAATTAGTAGTAGTAATAGAAGTAGTAGTAGTATTTTTAGTAGTAGTAGTAGTTGCCACAGTAACGGCGCTGCACTGACACACACACAGAATGAAACTGACACACAGAGCAGCAGGAATAGGCTGAGACTGGATCAGAACAGGTCCCTAAAAACTGCTAATTACAGGAAAACCGTAAAAGATAGGTGAAAACCAAAATGACCGTGAGTGTCAGAGAGACCTGGGGAACATACAGATGTAGGTTCTTTCCCATACTGTGAAAAATGACCGAGTTAGAGCAGTTTAAAAACAGTCAACTGACCAAGACATGAAGGAATCTGATATAATGGAGAGTTAATGGAGGAAAGAAGGGATGAGCCTCCAAACTAGTGCCTGTCATTTCACTTTAAAAAGAGTTAGGTCTTCAAACATGGGTTCATATGAAGCCCAGGAACCATGGCTACGTTTCTGGAAAATATCATTCACCTGCGATGTATCGTTTGTCTGGGAGGGCGAGTTATTCAGAGAATTTTCAGTTGAATTTTCTCTGCTCTTCCACTCTAGTGTGATGACATCACACACTCTAACTCAGGAAATTTGGACAATTTTCACTCAACCCAGGGGTTTTTGAAGACTCACCTATTGAAAACCGTAAACCCCATCCTCATACCAAGTACATTCATGCAAAGAGGACAAAAATGCCTGCGTTTTAAAGTTTAAATGAAGTCTGTAGGTGAAAGTATGGCGAAGTAGTAGTGTCTGGAAAAAAGTGGACTTTTCTGGCTGATTTTTTCCTCTCCCCATTAGTTGTAGTCATGTGTGACCTGATTGGCTGATGCTGATCACCTGACACCTGAGCTTCAACTGTCTGTGTTCTATACTCTGTGTGTTTGTGTGTGTGTGAGTGTGTGTGTGTGAGAGAATCAGTTTGAATCAGTTTATTCTATCAGTAAAAGGAGGAGAAGTAGAAGGAGAAGTAGTAATAGAAGTAGTATTTTTAGTGGTAGTGGTAGTAGTAGTTGTAGTAGTAGTAGTAGTATTTTTAGTAATACTAGTAGTAGTATTTTTAGTAGTAGTAGTAGTAGAAGTAGTTTTCATAGTAGTAGTAGTATTTGTAGTAGTAGTAGTATTTTTATTAGTAGTAGTAGTAATAGTAGTCGTATTTTTAGTAATAGTAGTAGTACTTTCAGTAGTAGTGGTTGTATTTTTAGTAGTAGTAGTAGTTATCATAGTAGTAATAGTAATAGTAGTAGTATCAGTACTGTCTCACACACCCAGCGTTGCTATGGACTCTCCAGGGTTGCTATGGGAGCAGAAACATGTCAGACTGATTGGGTTTATTGGACACACCTGGGACACAGAGCAGAGGGGCTGTTGCCGCAGCAACGGCGCTGCACTGACACACACAGAGAGAGAGAGACACACAGAGCAGCAGGAATAGACTGAGTGAGGCACTCAGAACAGGTCCCGGAAAACTGCTAATTATGGGAAAACCGTACAAGATAGGTGAAAACCAAAATGACCGTGAGCGTCAGAAGGACCTGGGGAACACACAGATGTAGGTTTTTTTCACGTACTATGAGAAATGACTGAGTTAGAGCAGTGTAAAAACAGTCAACTGACCAAGACAAGAAGGAATCCGCTACAATGGAGAGTTAATGGAGGAAAGAAGGGATGAGCCTCCAAACTAGTGCCTTTCATTTCTCTTTAAAAAGAGCTAGGTCTTCAAACATGGGTTCATATGAAGCCCAGGAACCATGGCTACGTTTTTGGAAAATATCATTCACTTGCGATGTATCGTTTGGCCGGGAGGGCGATTTATTCAGAGAATTTTCAGTTGAATTTTCTCTGCTCTTCCACTCTAGTGTGATGACATCACCCACTCTAACTCAGGAAATTTTGAGAATTTTCACTCAACCCAGGGGTTTTTGAAGACTCACCTATTGAAAACCGTAAACCCCATCTTCATACAAAGTACATTCGTGCGGAGAGGACAAAAATGCCTGCGTTTTAAAGTTTAAATGAAGTCTGTAGGTCAAAGTATGGCGAAGTAGTAGTGTCTGGAAAAAAGTGGACTTTTCTGGCAGATTTTTTCCTCTCCCCATTCGTTTCTATGGGACTTTTTTCGCATGTTTTTTGCAAATAACTCTGTGAAAAATTCACGAATCTCTACGAAAATAACATAGCACACTATTCCCGATGAAACCGCATGTTTTAATGTATAATTTGCAAGGGGTCTGTCCAGCGGTTCGGGCCCTATTAACGGACAAAAAAGTGGCGGAAGATGAAGAATAAGTAAGAAAAAAATAAACGCGCGGAAGAACAATAGAATAGAATTGCAAAGCAATGGGAGAGAGCAATGGGGGAGAGGTGCTCGTGTCGATGCCCGAGCCCCTAATTAACTAGACAATTTCCACACGCGGAAATCGTGAGAGGGGCTCGGGGGTCGGGGGGGCATGTGGGTTCGACGTTACCAAAGACTTCATGGTCGGAGGGGAATTCTGTGTTCTGAACTCCCATTCACTTTATATGGACAATCTGTGTGTCAAAGTTTGGCATCTGACAGACGTCACCGTTAGTAGTAGTAATAGAAGTAGTAGTGGTATTTTTAGTAGTTGTATCAGTAGTAGTTGCCACAGCAACGGCGCTGCACTGACACACACAGAATGAAACTGACACAGAGCAGCAGGAATAGGCTGAGACTGGAGCAGAACAGGTCCCGAGACACTGCTAATTAAAGGAAAACTGTAAAAGATAGGAGAAAACTGAAATGACCCTGAGTGTCAGAGAGACCTGGGGAAACCACAGATGTAGGTTTTTTCCCGTACTTTGAAAAATGACTGAGTTAGGGCAGTTTAAAAACAGTCAACTGACCAAGACAAGAAGGAATCCGCTACAATGGAGAGTTAATGGGAGAAAGAAGGGATGAGCCTCCAAACTAGTGCCTGCCATTTCACTTTAAAAAGAGTTAGGTCTTCAAACATGGGTTCATATGAAGCCCAGGAACATTGGCTACGTTTTTGGAAAATATCATTCACCTGCGATGTATCATTTGGCCGGGAGGGTGATTTATTCAGAGAATTTTCAGTTGAATTTGCACTGCTCTTACACTCTAGCGTGATGACATCACACACTCTAACTCAGGAAATTTGGACAATTTTCACTCAACCCAGGGGTTTTTGAAGACTCACCTATTGAAAACCGTAAACCCCATCCTCATACCAAGTACATTCATGCAAAGAGGACAAAAATGCCTGCGTTTTAAAGTTTAAATGAAATCTGTAGGTCAAAGTATGGTGAAGTAGTAGTGTCTGGAAAAAAGTGGACTTTTCTGGCTGATTTTTTCCTCTCCCCATTAGTTGTAGTCATGTGTGACCTGATTGGCTGATGCTGATCACCTGACACCTGAGCTTCAACTGTCTGTGTTCTATACTCTGTGTGTGTGTGTGTGTGTGTGTGTGTACGTGTGTGTGTGTGTGTGTGTGTGTGAGAGAGAGAGAGACTCAGTTTGAATCACTTTATTCTGTCAGTTATAGGAGGAGAAGTAGGAGTAATAGAAGTAGTAGTAGTATTTTTAGTAGTAGCAGTATTTTTAATAGTGGTAGTAGTAGTATTTTTAGAAGTAGTAGTAATATTTTAATAGTAGTAGTAGTAGTCTTTTTAGTAGTAGTAGTATTTTTTATCATTAGTGGTAGTAGTATTTTTAGTAGTAGTAGTAGTAGTAGTCTTTTTAGTAGTAGTAGTAGTGGTAGTGGTATTAGTAAGAGTAGTAATAGTAGAAGTAATGGTAGTAGGATTTTTAGCAGTAGCAGTAGAAGTAGTAGTAGTATTAATAGTATCAGTAGTAGTGTTATTATTAGTAGAAGTAATACTAGTAGTAGTAGTTGTAGTCGTAGTCATAGTAGTATTAGCAGTAGTACTAGAATTAGTAGTAGTAGTATAAGTACTGTCTCACATGCACAGCGTTGCTATGGACTCTCCAGGGTTGCTATGGGAGGAGAAACATGTCAGACTGATTCAGTTTATTGGACACACCTGGGACACAGAGCAGAGGGGCTGTTGCCGCAGCAACGGCGCTGCACTGACACACACAGAGAGAGAGAGACACACAGAGCAGCAGGAATAGACTGAGTGAGGCACTCAGAACAGGTCCCGAGAAACTGCTAATTATGGGAAAACCGTAAAAGATAGGTGAAAACCAAAATGACCGTGAGCTTCAGAAGGACCTGGGGAATGCACAGATGTAGGTTTTTTTTTTCCGTACTATTAGAAATGACTGAGTTAAGGCAGTTTAAAAACAGTCAACCGAGAAGGAAAAGAAGGAATCTGCTATAATGGAGAGTTAATGGGGGAAAGAAGGGAATTACCTCCAAACTAGTGCCTGCCATTTCACTTTAAAAAGAGCTAGGTCTTCAAACATGGGTTCATATGAAGCCCAGGAACCATGGCTACGTTTTTGGAAAATATCATTCCCCTGCGATGTATCGTTTGGCCGGGAGGGCGATTTATTCAGAGAATTTTCAGGTGAATTTTTCACTCCTTTCTCACTCTAGCTGCCGTTACCATGGGGACCACACACTCTAAAAATGAGGATTTTGAGTCAACCTGGGGGTTTTTGAAGACTCACCTATTGAAAACCGTAAACCTCATGCTCATAGCAAGTACATTCGTGCGGAGAGGACAAAAATGCCTGCGTTTTGAAGTTTAAATGAAGTCTCTAGGTGAAAGTATGGCGAAGTAGTAGTGGTTGGAAAAAAGGCAAGTTTTTTGTCACTCCCATTGAAAATGAATGGGGTTTTTCTTCGCATATTTGTGCGAAAACCGTAAGTGATATCGTTACCACGTCACCACACAGATAATCTTTGGGCCAAGCTGAACATTTCTGCGTTGACAGAATATTTTTAGGACAAATCGTTTGGGAATGGTAGCCACTTGAAAATGGCCCCATTCATTTCGGATGGAGAAATTTGACTGGTTTTTCGCAATTTTTACGAAATCCGTGCATCGGAATGTCCAATGGCGAAGCCACGAGCACCTCTCTCCCATTGCTTTGCAATGGGGGAGAGGTGCTCGTGTCGATGCCCGAGCCCCTAATAATAAATACGACGAACAATAGTCCCCTGTGCATTGCATTGCAAGCACATGGGGAATAAACGAGCGGAAGAACAATAGGTGCTCGTGTCGATGCCCGAGCCCCTAAAAATAAACGAGTGGAAGAACAATAGGTGCTCGTGGCTTCGCCACCACGAGCACCTCTCTCCCATTGCTTTGCAATGGGGGAGAGGTGCTCGTGTCAATGCCTGAGCCCCTAATAATAATAATATGTGAAAGAGGCGAACGGTACAACAATAGGTGCTCGGGCCTGTGGCCCCGAGCCCCTAAAAATAAATAAATAAACGAGTGGAAGAACAATAGGTGATGCCCGAGCCCCTAAATATGACGAACAATAGTCCCCTGTGCATTGCTTTGCAAGCACATGGGGAATAATACAGAAAAGACTCAAAACAAAAGCATCAAATAAAACAGAAAATAATAAAATGAAACTGGACGACTGGTTGTGTGGATGGACACATGTATTTTATATCCAGCTCACCCTGGATATGCAGGTACAGACTAATGCAGGTACAGACTAATACCTGGTATCATCACTAGTCCCTTTGGTCCATCATCCATTGGGCTTGTGGGAAATGGTGTCCTGTTGAACTGCCTCCATCAGGGGGTGGATCCAGTTTGAGGTAAAACCTGGTTTACAGACGTGTGTGAGCTAATGAACTGGAGTCTAATTATAGTCCTGCCAAACAGCAGGAGGGGGCGGAGCCAGCCCAGTCCTCCTGTCAAACAGTAGAAGGGGGCGGAGTCAGCCCAGTCCTGCTGTCAAACAGTAGAAAGGGGCGGAGTCTGCCCAGTCCTCCTGTCAAACAGTAGAAGGGGGCGGAGTCGCCCAGACCTGCGTGTTTGTGATGATGCGGTTCTAATGTGTCTGAGGTGCAGTGGGTTGAACACAGGTGGCGCTGGGCGGCGGCCTGTGGAAGCCACACCCACCCCTGCAGACAGACATGCCTCCTCCTCCTCCGTTTGTGTGTGTTTTCTTGAACGTCCTCTCGTCGTCTCTTCGTTCACACTGAACCGGACTGCACAGAACCGGTCTGAACCGGACTGCACAGAACCGGTCTGAACAGAACCGGTCTGAACCGGACTGCACAGAACCGGTCTTAAACGGACTGAACAGAACCGGTCTGAACAGAACCGGTATGAACCGGACTGAACAGAACCGGTCTGAACAGAACCAGTCTGAACCGGACTCAGATCTGATGTGTTCGATCTGTTTCCATGACGACAGTCATCCCAGACTGGAGAACAGGAACAACACAAACACTGACCTGGATGAACCAATCCGCTGTCAGGGAGCCGATCGTACCTTCGGGTGGAGGCGGGGTTTGTCCTGATGTGTCTCCGCACACAGATGAACGACCAATCCCATTCACAGTCACAGTCATGTGACCTCTGACTCAAACACAGAACAGACCAGGCACCGCACGCACTTCTGTTGAAGTTCTTTATTAAAATCATCTTTTGAGTTCTGCTTTCAGTTCACACAACCGTCAGCGTCTGCACCGGCGTCTGCACACCACACCCAGACCACACCCACCCACAGTGCTCACCTGCAGACCACACCCACCCCAGCGCTCACCGGCCTATCCCTGGTGTCGGTGTGCATGTGGCGGTGGAGGCGCTGACGGTAAAGTGTGGAACCGGCGTCCGTACAGTCAATCGATACAGCAGTTTTAATACAAGGCCTTGAGTTCAAAGGGGTCTAAAGGGGTCCAGAGGAGTCCACTTCAGCTGAAAACCGGACTCACCAGGGCTTCGAGCACGAAAGTCAATCTGCACTGAATGGATACGATCAGTGTGAAGTCCACCTGGGACTGGACCCTTTGGAGGGGTGGGATTGGACCCTTTGGCAGGGCCAGTTCTTGCCTGTGGGCCATATGTTGGACATCCCTGACCTGGAGGTGGGCGTGGTCTCAGGCAGTGCTGTTTCAGTGTTGACCCAGGGGTGTGTTCGGGACCCAGGGGTGTGTTCGGGACCCCTCCTCCGGTCTACATGTTTACAGGTGTGGGTATTAAACGAAGCCCTGGTTCGGCCTTTTTCGGCTCCAGTGGATCCCAACGGCGGTGGCAGATTTAGCCCCGCCCCTGACTGATGTGGTCGGTTTGTCAGCTTTGTCAGAAACAGTGTGTTGTTTGTGTAAAATAGTGGTTTTGTTTCTTTTTTTTTGATCACACAGCAGCTCGGCAGGTTCAACACACTCTGACCGGACATGGCAGTCCGTATCGATACTGGACCGGTGGGTTGGCAGGGGTGGCTGTGCGGGGGGGCGGACTAATTCAGCTACTAGAAGACGCTAAACCAAGCCTGTGCCGCTCACTCCGTCCTGTGTCAAAGAGGTACTGTCGCCGTACACTGCGATAGAAAGTCCAGGGTCCACAACGGACCCCGACCCCAGTGAAGGGTGTGGTTGGAAAAGCTGCTGTTCCCATAAAAGGTTTAATTAGTGGTTTATCTGTAGCCCCACCCAAAAAGAAAGGCCCCTCTGGAGAGACGAACCCACGCCGCCACCGCCGCTACAGTGACACGGTCAAAGACACTGGCGCACCACATTAAACCTTAGCGATTAGCTACAGTCCAGAGCTAATGGAGGCGGATGGGCGGTCCGAGCAAAAACACAGTTATGTACTGGTCTCTGTTTCCGCTGGGGGGGGGGGGGGGGGGACGAAGACGGACGAACGGACAAAAAGACATATTCATCAAGATAATACCGTAAAATTCAGCAGACAAACTTATAGAACACAGATCTTAGAGTTGGAAATATAGCGTTATATTTAAATATGCTCTTTTTTCAGATGAACTAAATACACCCACAGATACTGGTCTGTTTTTAAACACCATGGGTCCATGAGAGGGAAAAGGGGGCGGGGTATATGTGGCACAGGAAATGGACCAAGTCGCTCCGAAGGTGAACGCGTTTCCTGTTCGATGGATGAAGTGTCAGGCTGTGATTGGCTGATGTGTTTCATACGTTTTCATTCGTTCTTCAAACTCAAACTAAACAGGACGCAGTATTTGTGTCGGTAACATATTCATCGTATTATTGTCATGAAAATGAAAAACAATATTCCCAAATATCAAGATGCTAAACAACAATTTTCTCTACTGCTACCCACCGCCACAAATATATATGTATTTATATATATATATATATATATACTTTATGATATATATATCTATTTTTTCTTAAAGAAAGTCAGACAAACTACACAGAAGTTCATGTTAAAAACATAAATTGTCTTTTTTGTTTCTTATGGCTCAGATGCAGTTCCAGGCAAATGACATGAGCTGACACAGCGCCGGGGCGGGGGGGCGGGGGGATGGCTCAGGTCACGGGACCAACTTGACCACAAACGGTGTCGAAACCCAGCGTTAAACACGATAAACGTAGCTGCTGGTGTCAGCTCGGTCACAGCTTCCGAAGCTTCAGGTCTTCAGACGTTTACACGAGAGGATTCATGGACACAAAGTCCAAGCACACAGACAGGAAGTCCAAGCACACAGACAGGAAGTCCAAGCACACAGACAGGAAGTCCAAGCACACAGACAGGAAGTCCAAGCACACAGACAGGAAGTTCATCAGCCTCCGTTGAACAACATCACAGGTCGAACCCTCCTCTCATCACACGGTCACGGTCGACCAGCGAAAAACAAAACATTACGAAGAAAAACCACAAACTAGGACGAACAATGAGGAACTCTGGGTAAAATACTTCAGACGAAAACGATCAGACATTTGGAAAATTAAATTGTACAAAAGGCTACAAACTATAAGAATAAAGTTGTGATTTTATCTTAATGAAGTTTCTTCACTGAAACAAAGAAATCAGGAAATCCCAGACTTCAATCCAAACCAGTGACAGTGAACCTGGTGTTCAAGCCAAACTCAGCTCCACTAACAGACGTTTTCCTGAAATCTGTTGAACTGATTCTGAAAGTCTCAGATTCATTTGATCCTCTGTGTCCCTGAAACGCCTTCAGATTTCAGACAAAATGGGTTTTAAACCATGTTTGTTGTTTTCATTCTTTCATTCTTCTATAAATCAAGGCTTTTCCTCCTGAAAAAGTCCATAAAAGCTGGAATAATTTTCCAAATGAAAAGACAGCTCCCAGTTCTCAAGGACTCTTAAAAGTACCAAGAACTAAGAACCAGACCAAAGGACCAGAACCGGACCCACACATGTTCAAACTGAATGCCCTACAAGCTTTATGTCCTTCACCTCCATTCAAGAACCGTGTAGAATGTTACTGGGTTCAGACCAAATGCAAACAGACGCACAAAGACACCAAACCACCACCAGAGCCCACGGTGGTGGACCACAGGCAGGATAGGTCCAGCTCCAAAAACTAACAACTGTCCAAACCAACGCCTTCATCTGGTTCCAGGTCAGTTCCATCTCATTGTGTTTATTGTGTTTGTCTTGTTTTATATTTTTTCTCTCTTTTCTGTATTCCATGAGGTTTCACTGAGGTCAACATAAATCTATTTTATCAAAGAAATGAGTTCATGTGTCATAGAATTAATATTCTACTGATTGGAGACCAAATAAAAACAGCTCCGAGACCAGTTTTTGGTTGGACCCTCAGTTTGAAACCGGCAGAACTCTGGTTTCACTCTGATAACCAGCACCTCATACACAGACCGTCTCTGGGATCGGAACCTCGTTTACTCATCATCGTGTTAAAAAGTCTCTGATTTGACATAATAAATAAAACACATCATGTCAAACTGAATTATTAGGCTCCACCCACACAGCAGGTCTAATGCACAGTTCGGATTTTTGGGTAACTCTGATTTGCAGAAGATTTTAGATGATGTTCATGAAGGTTCTGTGTCCGGACACCATCTTGGTTTCTGGTTCATTCAGTTCCTACTGTGTTGGTCTGACTGAAACTGCTCTGTAGAAGTCCAAGTGAAGCGGTTCCATCTGTTTATGGGACTACACAGCTACTGTAACGCTGGTACTACAAGGTGAATACTGATGTTTGACAAAGTTCTCTGTTTGCATTTGATCTGAATGCAGCATCAGACGCACACATTCCTGGTTGAAGATCAAACCTTTGGCACCAACTCATAGGAAAAACACAAAAAAAACCAACACAAAATCATTGGTAAGAGGAACCTTTTGTCACGTTCCTGTACTGAAACCTCGTACGTCCTGCAGTGGTAACTACCCTCGAGTCCCGCCTTCATGCTAATCTTCACACATGCTACAATTTCTGTCTTCAAGTGTCGTAATAGTTGTCGCAGCGCATGTTTGGTGGCTGACTTTACATTCAGTCGAAAACGAGAGGGAACAGACTCTGCCTCCGTGGTCGTCGTAGGTAGTAGAGAACATTTCATGTGCACCCGAGCTCAGTAGTATGGCACAGTGTTTACATCGGATTAGACTGAATACATGTGTGATATACTGGTACACCAAGAACAACAACAAGAACGACAACAACACAGAAGGAAAAGAAAGGCTTCAACGTGTCGACTCCAGGCGTGAACGGAGGGCGGACCATGTATTGCTCAAAGAGAAGAGATGAAACACTCATTTTGGCATCTCCGCGTGTGTTTGCGTAGCGTCTGTGTGCACGTTTGTGTACGCTTCGTGTGTGTTTGTGTATTTGCACGTGCCCATATCAGCGAGATGATGAAAAGGAAACACAGCAGCGAACGTTCTACAGATGGATGCGGAGCTCGACCTAAGTTTGGCACTCAGCTTTTCATGAAGCCAGTAGAAGATCAGTCACAGTTGACTTACCCTGTTATCAAGAATACAAACACAGAAAAGCACGGACTCACAGAAGAATCACATGAGGAGAGGAGGACCAAGAGGAGGACGAGGAGGGAGAGAACGCAAAGCAGAGGGGAAAGAAAAGAGGAGGGAAAGGTAAGAGGAGGGACAGAAGGAGTGACCCACAGGGGTTGGAAGGACAACATAGGAGACATGATCAACCTCCTCTCCTCCAAACAAGAAGATCTTACACAAACAAAGGTGCCTCAGAAGGCGTCACAGTTCTGCGGGGGTGTAAACAGTTTGTTAAGGAAAAAGGAACTCGGTGTAAGCGATTTGTTTTTAAGGGAAAAATATCAAGAGCTCTATTCTGTGTTAAAGGCTTCTGAGAGCGACAGGCATACAGTACGACAAAGTTCCCCAGCCCTCAGTAAGCATTAAGAATTCTCTGAAGAAAACTAGTCTGGCTTTAACTTTAGTCACGTCACTGTCCTTCGGCGCGGCTGCCACCGACGTCCGACTCGACCGTTCAGTTCAGTTCAGTGAATGCACCTTGTTGCTGTTGCTCAAGTCTTTCACCTACTGAAAGAAATTAGCGGAAACAGGAAACACTCGATTGCTAATGTGTTCCTTTGACCTCCTGTTGGGTTCATTTGGCTTTCTGGTTTGCTTGTTTGTTTGTTTGTGCAGATCTTTAGGATCAGGGCTCAGTGTGTGTGTTGTAATTGCCCTGCCACATCTGATGTGAGGCAGGTTCAGGTCCAGATCACCTGCTGAGTGTCAGCCCCCACAGGCCTCCTGATCCGACAGTTCACACCTCGCTCTCCACGCTGGAGAAGTGGGCCGAGCCCCGTCGGGAGCAGAGGCTTTTGGCCTTTAGGGGTAAGTGGGGCGACTGAGGAAACCTCTGGGGCTGGGGGACCGAGCGTAATCTCTGGTACTGCAGTTTGGCACTTGCCGAGGTCATGGAGGAGGGGGCCTGGGGGGCCCCCTGGGTGGACGACACCACGGAGGGAGACGACACAGAGGAGGAGGAGGTGGGCGGGTGGATAGGGTGGGATGCGGAGGGAGGAGCTGGGAGGGCAGGCAGAGGAGGTGGTAGGTTGGGGATGAGGGGAGGAGCCGGGGACGGCGGCCGTCCTCGATCCCTGTCCGCCCTCTGCGTCCGCTGCTGGATGCTGAGGTTCGATTGGCTGCCAGATTTGGACGGATTCTGCGAGCGATCGGGTTTGGAGGAGGATGAGGAGTCGTGTTTGGATTTCAGGGGTCCACCAAAGCTCTGGCAGTGGTGGTAAAGCTCCTCCTGGCTTCGCGACGTCACACGTGCCCATTTGGAGGAGTGGGAGTGTGGATGGTGTCGGGGTGATTGACAGGAGGAGCACGCCGCGTGGCCCCTCCCCTTGTCTTTCGACTTGCGTTTGCTTTTCTTCTCGTCCTGGATGTGGAGTTTGTCCACAGACCAGTATCGTCGAGGAGGTGGAGGCGTGAGAGGAGGTGGGGGCCAGTGTGATCCAGACCCCCAACCTCTTTCGCCACCTCCTCTACTGCCGCCGTCTCCGCCGCCGCTGGACCCCCACCCACTCTCCGCAGTCCCCCACCGCTCCCCCCGTTCCAGGAACAAGTCATCTCTGCTGTTGATGCTGCCGGCTTTGTCTCTGGAAGGGTAGGTGCTGAAAAACCACCCCCCCCCTCCAATCCCTCCCACTGCCCGGCCTTCATGGTCCTCCCAGTACCTCTCAAACTTTCCAAACTCTCCTGAAGAACCGTCGTCGTCCGAATAAATCCCAACTACTTTATCGCGCTCCTCATCGGACATTGTCCTTCCTTCTCCGTGCCTCTTGCTTCGCTCCGACTTCCTTCTGTCCTGATCTGAGTCGTCGTCCTCCTCCACCTCCGACTCCCATTCATGGAAGGACAGCCCCTCTTTGGAGTGGATCTCTCCCCTCTCGTTCCTCCCCAGTAACGGCCTCCTCTCTCCTTCCACCCCTACAGCGTCCCTGTCGGAGCTTTTACTCTTCCTCCTTTTAGAGGAGACCGGCAGCAGGGGCAGGAAGGCTGAGGGGATGGTGTCGGAAGATGGGTTCCCCCCTCCCCAGAACTTGACGGAGGTGGAGGGTTTACCGGGGTAGTGTTTGCTGTTCCTCCGTCTGTGATGTCGTTCCTTCCCTCTGCTGTCGTCACCATCATCTCGGTCTTTCTCGTCTTTTCTCTCGTCATCTTCGGGGATGTTCCACCCGTAACTCCGAATTGAGCTCTCGCTTTTTTTCCGAAATGACTCCCTCCTCAGGGGAGGGTACGATGTGTAGTCCGGTGTCCCCGATTTCAGCTCCTCCCTTTTTTCCATATCTCCTCCCTCTTGCTCCGACCTCTTTCTCTCTCTTTTCCGGATCTTGTCATCTTTCTTCCTCTTCTTCTTAGCCTTGCGGCGCTTTCTCTCCCTCTCTCTCTCCCTCTCCTCCCTCTTCTTCTTCTTCCGTCCTTTCTTCCTCCTCTTCCTCTCTCGCTCCCTCTCTTTGTGATGCCTCTTCTCCTCCCTCCCTACCCCTCCTCCGTCTCCTCGGTTTGTCGATCCTCTCCTCCCTCGTTCTCGGTCGCCCCATGATGCCCACCACTCCTGCAGCTGGGCCAGTTGGCTGCCCGTCCTCTCCCGCCCGTATTCTCTGTGGGGGCGTGGCTTTCGGGGAGGGATCGGCGGAGGAGGCGGGCTGCAGGGCAGCGAGCGAGATGACATGCGTCGCGACCGGATCTTCCTCCGTGACCCCAGGAGGAGGCTGGATTCCTCCGTCAGTAGATCTGAGTCGTAGTCGTCATCCGGTGTAAAATCCCGGTCGCCTGCTCGATACCTGAAACTCAGCGAGGAGTTGTAGGAGCTGTCACTGGTGCAGGAGGACGGGGAGTTGGACCGAGACAGCGAGACAGAGGATGAAGAAGAGGAGGAGGATGATGTGGAGGAGGAGGAGGAGGAGGCACTGGAGTAGGTGGAGTAGAAATGGCAGGGGGAGGAGGGCGTCGTTGGGGTGTGTGTTGGGGAGGACAGTGGGACAGGTAAAGGAGGCGGAGGAGGAGGACGCCTTCCTCTCCTACCGCCTCCGTCACCAGCGCCGTACCTCCCCCCTCCTCGTCTCCCCAGGGGCAGGATATTCTCATACAGGGGCCCCCCGGAGCCTTTTTTTCGTGCCTGAATGAGGCTCCCCCGTCGCCAGAACGGAGGCCGTCGCGGAGAGGATGGGAGCAGCGGAGGGGGTTTGGAGATGAGGTGGGCAGGGCCTGGGGGCGGGGCTTTTGGTGGCAGACGTGGCATAGCTGAGGTCTTGGACCCTCGAGGGTTGGCTTTGGGAGTCTGCTGGGGCCCCCCCGTCTGCTGCTCTGAGTCAGCACCCAGCCCCTCTGGATCAATGGGTCCGTAGTATCTCTTATACTCATCCAGACCCGCGTCGCCTCCGCCCCCTCCTCCGCCAGAGACCCCCCCCTGCAGGCTCCAGTGCTGTCCCAGGCTCTGCTGATACTGCTGCTGGGCCTGGAGCTCGGTGATGCCCCCCGCGATGCCCCCGATGCCCACTCCGCCGCCGCCGCTTCCCCCGCTCAGGACTTTTTCAGGTTTCTGCCGGTTCCAGCGATCGACCACAGCCAGTCTGCGGTCGTGGCGGGGCAGGAAGGTGGAGCAGGGCATG
Source organism: Sphaeramia orbicularis (assembly GCF_902148855.1). NCBI lineage: Eukaryota > Metazoa > Chordata > Actinopteri > Kurtiformes > Apogonidae > Sphaeramia > Sphaeramia orbicularis. Next base: position 23,835 of record NW_021941730.1, read on the forward strand.
GGCCCCTCCAGTAGGGGGCTGTTGGAGGGGCCCAGAGCCACGGCGGAGTGGCCCGTGGCGGGTGGCGATCCAGGGAGCATGGTGGTGTAGGTCTGGCCCTGCTGCTGCTGCTGCTGCGGGTGGAGCTTGGGCTGCTGCTGCACCATGGCGATGGCGGTGGTGTTGTTGACCGTGGCGGTGACCAGGTGCTGCTGGGGGGGCGCTGGGCATGGAGGTCACGGTGTGGTACTGGGGCAAAGAACTTTTACCCCCTCCCGGTGTCGTCTCGTCTTCAAATTGGCAGCAACTGTACATGCCCTGGGTGGAGAGACCAAAGAGAGAGAAGGGAATTAGAGCGGCCGTGAGTAATGAGAATCCAGACTGAACTGGTCCAAAAGCACAGAACCAGAACCAGACAGGAACCATTTCCACCGACAGGTAGAAAAAAAACCCAACAGAACTGACAACCGTGGAAACCAGCCCCTTGTTTCTGCATACATCTACTGTGTCAAGGGATGGGAATCGAGAACCGGTTCTTTTTGAGAACCAGGTCTAAACAGACCACACCAGGTCTAAACAGACCACACCAGGTCTACACAGACCACACCAGGTCCAGACAGACCACACCAGGTCCAAACAGACCACACCAGGTCTACACAGACCACACCAGGTCTACACAGACCACACCAGGTCCAAACAGACCACACCAGGTCCAAACAGACCACACCAGGTCTAAACAGACCACACCAGGTCTACACAGACCACACCAGGTCTACACAGACCACACCAGGTCCAGACAGACCACACCAGGTCCAAACAGACCACACCAGGTCTACACAGACCACACCAGGTCCAAACAGACCACACCAGGTCTACACAGACCACACCAGGTCTACACAGACCACACCAGGTCCAAACAGTACCACACAGGTCTAAACAGACCACACCAGGTCTACACAGACCACACCAGTCCAAACAGACCACACCAGGTCCAAACAGACCACACCAGGTCTACACAGACCACACCAGGTCTACACAGACCACACCAGGTCCAGACCGACCACACCAGGTCTACACAGACCACACCAGGTCTACACAGACCACACCAGGTCCAGACAGACCACACCAGGTCTACACAGACCACACCAGGTCTACACAGACCACACCAGGTCCAGACAGACCACACCAGGTCTAAACAGACCACACCAGGTCTACACAGACCACACCAGGTCCAAACAGACCACACCAGGTCTACACAGACCACACCAGGTCCAAACAGACCACACCAGGTCTAAACAGACCACACCAGGTCTACACAGACCACACCAGGTCTACACAGACCACACCAGGTCTACACAGACCACACCAGGTCCAAACAGACCACACCAGGTCTACACAGACCACACCAGGTCCAAACAGACCACACCAGGTCTACACAGACCACACCAGGTCCAAACAGACCACACCAGGTCCAAACAGACCACACCAGGTCTACACAGACCACACCAGGTCTACACAGACCACACCAGGTCCAGACAGACCACACCAGGTCTACACAGACCACACCAGGTCTACACAGACCACACCAGGTCCAGACAGACCACACCAGGTCTACACAGACCACACCAGGTCTACACAGACCACACCAGGTCCAGACAGACCACACCAGGTCTAAACAGACCACACCAGGTCTACACAGACCACACCAGGTCCAAACAGACCACACCAGGTCTAAACAGACCACACCAGGTCTACACAGACCACACCAGGTCCAGACAGACCACACCAGGTCCAAACAGACCACACCAGGTCTACACAGACCACACCAGGTCTACACAGACCACACCAGGTCCAAACAGACCACACCAGGTCTACACAGACCACACCAGGTCCAGACAGACCACACCAGGTCTACACAGACCACACCAGGTCTACACAGACCACACCAGGTCCAGACAGACCACACCAGGTCTAAACAGACCACACCAGGTCTAAACAGACCACACCAGGTCCAAACAGACCACCACCAGGTCTACACAGACCACAACCAGGTCCAGACAGACCACACCAGGTCCAAACAGACCACACCAGGTCTACACAGACCACACCAGGTCTACACAGACCACACCAGGTCCAGACAGACCACACCAGGTCTACACAGACCACACCAGGTCTACACAGACCACACCAGGTCCAGACAGACCACACCAGGTCTAAACAGACCACACCAGGTCTACACAGACCACACCAGGTCCAAACAGACCACACCAGGTCTACACAGACCACACCAGGTCCAGACAGACCACACCAGGTCCAAACAGACCACACCAGGTCTACACAGACCACACCAGGTCTACACAGACCACACCAGGTCCAGACAGACCACACCAGGTCTAAACAGACCACACCAGGTCTACACAGACCACACCAGGTCCAAACAGACCACACCAGGTCTAAACAGACCACACCAGGTCTACACAGACCACACCAGGTCTACACAGACCACACCAGGTCCAAACAGACCACACCAGGTCTAAACAGACCACACCAGGTCCAAACAGACCACACCAGGTCTACACAGACCACACCAGGTCTACACAGACCACACCAGGTCCAGACAGACCACACCAGGTCCAGACAGACCACACCAGGTCTAAACAGACCACACCAGGTCTACACAGACCACACCAGGTCCAAACAGACCACAGCAGGTCCAGTTGAACTCCGTCAGATCTTCCATTTCTTCTAAAGGTGGAATCCCTCCAGTCTGTTCAAACATTCGTCCACATGTGATTCATCTGATTCTCTACTCAGCGGTGCTTGTGAATCTAGTGTCAGAGTGAACACCAGGCCGTCATCTGGGTCCAGTTCTGGTTCCGGTGAGGGACACAAACGTCGTACCCCCTCAGATACAAGTTTCTGAAGGTAGAGGAAAGGAAATGAGGAGCACAACAACAGGAGACGAGCAGAGTGGAACCGGTTCCACGTAGTGGAAATGCAGCAATAGAGGAATTAGTAAAGAGTCTGGAGTTTCACTGTCACTGCCCCCCCCACCCCGAACTGGGCCCAGCATCATCTGTTCTTCTTATTAGTTCATACTGTGTATGTTCTATTTTCTGTGCAGATGGAAACAGAACAGACAGTTCATGCAGACACACCTGTTTGGACTCTTTTATTCCCTCAGCCAATGAGAATCGATAAGAGAATCAGATCAATCAGCAAAATCGATAATGGAATTGGAATTGTTAAATTCTTATGGATTCCCATCCCTAACAGCGCTATGCCAAAAAGTGCAGATCAGAGCAGGTCCAGCCTCTGAAACACACGAACGTTTCAGCTCAGAAAACTCCACAGTGTTGGACTGAACAGAACGGTGTTAACATGAGGAACATCTGGAAACATGTGGTGACAGACGTTTAAGAGGAAAAACCACAGTGGACAGTGGAACTGAGCTGCTCATTATCCACCAGAACAAACTGAACTGAAACGGGGCTGAAGCAGAAGATGAAGCAGAGCCCAACACTCGCTCTGTACATGTTTGACCCTGTTGCCATGGAAACCCTTTATGTGTTTGGACATGAAGACACGATCCGACCGTTTGCACCAAATAATGATCTGAGTGGACTGTTCCTCAAAGCCTGTTTCAGCAGTTTCTAGCGTCGGTCTGGTGCACGGGTCACCAGCCTGTTCTCTACTGTCAGCTACTTTTATCTACACTGTAAAAAAAAATCTGTAATTTAACAGAATTTTCACTGTTTATTTGACAGATTTTTCCTGTATTTTTCAGATACAGGAAAATATCAATGAAATGACACAAACAGACTGATTTCACATGTCAAATGTAAAATAACAGGAAAAGACTGTAACTGTGAATAACCAAAAAATTTACATTTTTTAAAATAAATTTTTTCTTTTTCCACAGAAAAATACAGTTAAAATACATTTGCAAATGTATCATAATTTCACAAATATTTCTTTTCTATTTATGAGATTAAACTGTTAATTTAAAGTTTAATTCTGTAAAAATAAATAAATAAATAAATAAAACCTGATAAAATTACTGACAATTAACTGTAACAGAAGTATTAGTTCTGTCAGTTTAACCAGACTTGTTTGTTAATTGACAAATATCTTGTGAAACCTCCTGTAATTACACAACAAAAATGTTGATTAAATGTATTTTTGTGAATGTATAACATGTATAAGCACTGATAAACTGTCCAAATACAGTTTTTATCAGTGGATTGGACAACTGAGTCTCACTGAAAATTATTTATATATATATTTATAGGGAATTGGATTGTTTTAATACATGAAAATATTCTTTATCAAACATTAAACAGTCAAAAAAAATAGGCAAAATCTCATGTAAAGTTAGGGCAAAAAACTGTATTTGAATTACGGAAAATTACTGTATTTTTATGAGATGGTTATTTTCCGTTATTTTACAGTATTTTTTTTTTGGTGCCTCAGCTTTCGTTTTTTTTACAAGTTTTTTTTTACAGTGTACTCTAATTTAGAAACATTTATTTACACAGCTAATTTTCATACAGACACATGTTTTTGCATAATGTGTTTGTAACATTGTGTTCTTTATTATGCCAGGATGCTTTCAGCCACATCCACGTTCCCAGACTGTACGGATGGTTTAAGCCACGCCCACGTTCCCAGACTGAATGGATGCTTAAGCCACGCCCACGTTCCCAGACTGTGCGGATGCTTAAGCCACGCCCACGTTCCCAGACTGTATGGATGCTCTAGGCCACGCCCACGTACCCAGACTCTACGGAAGCTTTATACCACGCCCACGTAACCAGAATGGACAGATGCTTTAAGCCCCACCCACACTCATAATCGCTCGTTAGGGGTGGAGTCTGAATGAAAACACACTCTCTTATTGTTGTTGATGATGAAGCGGTCTGAGATGGACCCTGTGTTCAGGACTAAATATGTGCTGTTTTTAATGGCTGTGGTTGGTGTCAGATGAATGGGTCCTGGTCCAGGTCCAGGTCCTGGTCCTGGTCCTGGTCCTGGTCCAGGTCCAAGTCCAGGTCCAAGTCCAGGTCCAGGTCCAGGGTGGACTTACAGCCTGTCTGTTGATGGGACTTCATTGGAACAGTGGTGTAAATCAGATGGGCTCCGTTCTTCCTCACTCCTGGATGTGATTCATAATCTGAGTGGATATCTGTCCCATCTTAATGATCGAATGTGTGGGCTCTCCTGTAAATCTGCCCCCCACCCCCCCGAGGGAGGGGCTGTAATAATGGCTGTGGTGGACACATGAATCATCCATCCCAGTGTTATCACCGCCTGTAGAGGCAGCACACTGTGAAATTAAAGCTGGAGATACACCAAAGGGGGGTGGGGGGGGTACACTCTCAAGTCAGTCCAGGGGTTGTGTGTGTGTGTGCGTGTGTGTGTGTATGTGTGTGTGTGTGGGGAGGGGGGTCTAAGCTGAGCTGATGTTTTCATTCAGAAAGACGAACACTACAGATAAGACCTGAAGGTGCTCATGTGAGGAAATATACACAGGACTGTGGGGGGGTGGGGGGGTGGGTAGTGACTAAAGTACAGACATCCATACTGAGTCTGCAGTGGTACCTGACTGAGTCTGCAGTGGTACCTGACTGAGTCTGCAGTGGTACCTGACTGAGTCTACTGTGGTACCTGACTGAGTCTGCAGTGGTACCTGACTGAGTCTGCAGTGGTACCTGACTGAGTCTGCAGTGGTACCTGACTGAGTCTACTGTGGTACCTGACTGAGTCTGCAGTGGTACCTGACTGAGTCTGCAGTGGTACCTGACTGAGTCTACTGTGGAACCTGACTGAGTCTGCAGTGGTACCTTACTGAGTCTACTGTGGTACCTGACTGAGTCTGCAGTGGTACCTTACTGAGTCTACTGTGGTACCTGACTGAGTCTGCAGTGGTACCTGACTGAGTCTACTGTGGTACCTGACTGAGTCTACTGTGGTACCTGACTGAGTCTGCAGTGGTACCTGACTGAGTCTACTGTGGTACCTGACTGAGTCTACTGTGGTACCTGACTGAGTCTGCAGTGGTACCTGACTGAGTCTACTGTGGTACCTGACTGAGTCTACTGTGGTACCTGACTGAGTCTGCAGTGGTACCTGACTGAGTCTGCAGTGGTACCTGACTGAGTCTACTGTGGTACCTGACTGAGTCTGCAGTGGTACCTGACTGAGTCTACTGTGGTACCTGACTGAGTCTGCAGTGGTACCTGACTGAGTCTACTGTGGTACCTGACTGAGTCTACTGTGGTACCTGACTGAGTCTGCAGTGGTACCTGACTGAGTCTACTGTGGTACCTGACTGAGTCTACTGTGGTACCTGACTGAGTCTGCAGTGGTACCTGACTGAGTCTACTGTGGTACCTGACTGAGTCTACTGTGGTACCTGACTGAGTCTGCAGTGGTACCTGACTGAGTCTGCAGTGGTACCTGACTGAGTCTACTGTGGTACCTGACTGAGTCTGCAGTGGTACCTGACTGAGTCTACTGTGGTACCTGACTGAGTCTACTGTGGTATCTACTGTGGTACCTGTATGAGTCTGCAGTGGTACCTGACTGAGTCTACTGTGGTACCTGACTGAGTCTACTGTGGTACCTGACTGAGTCTGCAGTGGTACCTGACTGAGGCTACTGTGGTACCTGACTGAGTCTGCAGTGGTACCTGACTGAGTCTACTGTGGTACCTGACTGAGTCTGCAGTGGTACCTGACTGAGTCTGCAGTGGTACCTGACTGAGTCTACTGTGGAACCTGACTGAGTCTGCAGTGGTACCTTACTGAGTCTACTGTGGTACCTGACTGAGTCTGCAGTGGTACCTTACTGAGTCTACTGTGGTACCTGACTGAGTCTACTGTGGTACCTGACTGAGTCTGCAGTGGTACCTGACTGAGTCTACTGTGGTACCTGACTGAGTCTACTGTGGTACCTGACTGAGTCTGCAGTGGTACCTGACTGAGTCTACTGTGGTACCTGACTGAGTCTACTGTGGTACCTGACTGAGTCTGCAGTGGTACCTGACTGAGTCTACTGTGGTACCTGACTGAGTCTACTGTGGTACCTGACTGAGTCTACTGTGGTACCTGACTGAGTCTGCAGTGGTACCTGACTGAGTCTACTGTGGTACCTGACTGAGTCTACTGTGGTATCTACTGTGGTACCTGTATGAGTCTGCAGTGGTACCTGACTGAGTCTACTGTGGTACCTGACTGAGTCTACTGTGGTACCTGACTGAGTCTGCAGTGGTACCTGACTGAGGCTACTGTGGTACCTGACTGAGTCTGCAGTGGTACCTGACTGAGTCTACTGTGGTACCTGACTGAGTCTGCAGTGGTACCTGACTGAGTCTGCAGTGGTACCTGACTGAGTCTACTGTGGAACCTGACTGAGTCTGCAGTGGTACCTTACTGAGTCTACTGTGGTACCTGACTGAGTCTGCAGTGGTACCTTACTGAGTCTACTGTGGTACCTGACTGAGTCTACTGTGGTACCTGACTGAGTCTGCAGTGGTACCTGACTGAGTCTACTGTGGTACCTGACTGAGTCTGCAGTGGTACCTGACTGAGTCTACTGTGGTACCTGACTGAGTCTACTGTGGTACCTGACTGAGTCTGCAGTGGTACCTGACTGAGTCTACTGTGGTACCTGACTGAGTCTGCAGTGGTACCTGACTGAGTCTACTGTGGTACCTGACTGAGTCTGCAGTGGTACCTGACTGAGTCTACTGTGGTACCTGACTGAGTCTACTGTGGTACCTGACTGAGTCTACTGTGGTACCTGACTGAGTCTGCAGTGGTACCTGACTGAGTCTACTGTGGTACCTGACTGAGTCTGCAGTGGTACCTGACTGAGTCTACTGTGGTACCTGACTGAGTCTACTGTGGTACCTGACTGAGTCTACTGTGGTACCTGACTGAGTCTGCAGTGGTACCTGACTGAGTCTACTGTGGTACTGTCTACTTTGATACAGAAGTACCAACACAAACCAAAGCAGCCGTGGCAGCACACCTGCAGGTCCAGCCCAGAGCTGCAGCATTCACATGGCATGGACAGCAGCCTGACCTGGAGGATCTGTGGGACCCAAGTCCAGTCCTGACCTGGAGGATCTGTGGGACCCAAGTCCAGTCCTGACCTGGAGGATCTGTGGGACCCCAGTCCAGTCCTGACCTGGAGGATCTGTGGGACCCAAGTCCAGTCCTGACCTGGAGGATCTGTGGGACCCCAGTCCAGTCCTGACCTGGAGGATCTGTGGGACCCCAGTCCAGTCCTGACCTGGAGGATCTGTGGGACCCAAGTCCAGTCCTGACCTGGAGGATCTGTGGGACCCCAGTCCAGTCCTGACCTGGAGGATCTGTGGGACCCCAGTCCAGTCCTGACCTGGAGGATCTGTGGGACCCCAGTCCAGTCCTGACCTGGAGGATCTGTGGGACCCCAGTCCAGTCCTGGCTGATATTTGACCTTGCAGGCATGGATGGGGTGTGGCTGGAGCATGGATGGGGCGTGGCTGGAAGCCCCTCCCAGAGCAGTGGGAGGAAGAGCCACAGTTCAGACAAATGAGGGCTGTTGTCTGAGGTGGTACAGAGGAATGACCTGGAGCCACAGACAGAAGGTCCTGGGTTCCATTCCAACACCACTCCATGGTGGTGGGACCTTTAGTCCATGGGGGTGGGACCTTTAGTCCATGGGGGTGGGACCTTTCTGTGTGGAGTTTGCATGTTCTCCCCGTATCTGGCTCCTCCCACCATCCAAACACATGCTCTGATAGGTTCATGGGTTCATCTAAATCCCCCATAGGTGTGAATGTGACAGTGTGTTTGTCTCTGTATGTTCAGTCTGGGATGAACTGGTCACATGTCCAGGGTGAACCCCACCTTCACCCCTGTGTAGCTGGGATAGGCTCCGCCCCCGTGACCCTAGTGATGATGAAGCGGGTTCAGAAAATGAATGAACGAATGAATGAATGTCTGGGAGCTACTAGTGGTTAACGATGCTGGTGGTGTTCAAATGTTCAAATGTCCGTAAACACCTGCAGTAAATGTGACTGTATCCCTGTGCTGAAAAGGAAAGTCAGTGTCATGGTGAGAACATCTGAGCTGAGCACCAAGGACTGAAGTATGACAAACAAACATTCAGTCCTTACACACAAATATTTCTTGTCTTGGTCAGTCATAAAATCTCACTGCAAATAAAAGATACCAGTGGAAAACACAGATGAAGAGCCACACTCAGCTGTTTTCCATCAGTCAGTGGACACATTCAGACACATTCAACATTTCACATGGATGAAAATTCTGTCAGAAGAAACGTTCAGACCCACAGTTCTGTCCTGTTAACAACCAAAGCACCGGACCTTTGACTTTCAGGTCCAGTTCTAGAACAGAAAACTATACAACCTTCAGGATTCATGTGTCCATTTTATCCAGAACTCATTCTACATATGGTATCTGTGCCAGTATTAGTCCAACTGGATCACTTTGTGCAGGAGGTGGAAGCGCACACACTGAGCTGTGGTGTTGTTTCAAGATTTGATCTAAATGTTGGAGAACTGTGAAGAACAAACCTTTACTGAGGTCATGATCATGAATGTCATACAGGTGTTTACAGTTTACACCATACCATACTGTACTCTAGTATATGTATATACCATACTGTACTCTAGTATATGTTTATACCATACTGTACTCTAGTATATGTTTATACCATACTGTACTCTAGTATATGTTTATACCATACTTTACTCTAGTATGTGTTTATACCATACTGTACTCTAGTATATGTTTATACCATACTGTACTCTAGTATATGTATATAACATACTGTACTCTAGTATATGTTTATACCATACTGTACTCTAGTATGTGTTTATACCATACTGTACTCTAGTATATGTTTATACCATACTGTACTCTAGTATGTGTTTATACCATACTGTACTCTAGTATATGTTTATACCATACTATACTCTAGTATGTGTTTATACCATACTGTACTCTAGTATATGTTTATACCATACTTTACTCTAGTATATGTTTATACCATACTGTACTCTAGTATATGTTTATACCATACTGTGCTCTAGTATGTGTTTATACCATACTGTACTCTAGTATGTGTTTATACCATACTTTACTCTAGTATATGTTTATACCATACTGTACTCTAGTATGTCTTTATACCATACTGTACTCTAGTATATGTTTATACCATACTGTACTCTAGTATGTGTTTATACCATACTGTACTCTAGTATATGTTTATACCATACTATACTCTAGTATGTGTTTATACCATACTGTACTCTAGTATATGTTTATACCATACTTTACTCTAGTATATGTTTATACCATACTGTACTCTAGTATATGTTTATACCATACTGTGCTCTAGTATGTGTTTATACCATACTGTACTCTAGTATGTGTTTATACCATACTTTACTCTAGTATATGTTTATACCATACTGTACTCTAGTATATGTTTATACCATACTGTACTCTAGTATGTTTATACCATACTTTACTCTAGTATATGTTTATACCATACTGTACTCTAGTATGTCTTCATACCATACTGTACTCTAGTATATGTTTATACCATACTGTACTCTAGTATATGTTTATACCATACTGTACTCTAGTATGTGTTTATACCATACTGTACTCTAGTATATGTTTATACCATACTGTACTCTAGTATGTGTTTATACCATACTGTACTCTAGTATGTTTATACCATACTGTACTCTAGTATGTGTTTATACCATACTGTACTCTAGTATATGTTTGTACCATACTGTACTCTAGTATGTTTATACCATACTGTACTCTAGTATATGTTTATACCATACTGTACTCTAGTATATGTTTATACCATACTGTACTCTAGTATATGTTTATACCATACTTTACTCTAGTATGTGTTTATACCATACTGTACTCTAGTATATGTTTATACCATACTGTACTCTAGTATATGTATATAACATACTGTACTCTAGTATATGTTTATACCATACTTTACTCTAGTATATGTTTATACCATACTGTACTCTAGTATGTCTTTATACCATACTGTACTCTAGTATATGTTTATACCATACTGTACTCTAGTATGTGTTTATACCATACTGTACTCTAGTATATGTTTATACCATACTATACTCTAGTATGTGTTTATACCATACTTTACTCTAGTATGTGTTTATACCATACTGTACTCTAGTATATGTTTATACCATACTTTACTCTAGTATATGTTTATACCATACTGTACTCTAGTATATGTTTATACCATACTGTGCTCTAGTATGTGTTTATACCATACTGTACTCTAGTATGTGTTTATACCATACTTTACTCTAGTATATGTTTATACCATACTGTACTCTAGTATGTGTTTATACCATACTGTACTCTAGTATATGTTTATACCATACTGTACTCTAGTATGTTTATACCATACTTTACTCTAGTATATGTTTATACCATACTGTACTCTAGTATGTCTTCATACCATACTGTACTCTAGTATATGTTTATACCATACTGTACTCTAGTATATGTTTATACCATACTGTACTCTAGTATGTGTTTATACCATACTGTACTCTAGTATATGTTTATACCATACTGTACTCTAGTATGTGTTTATACCATACTGTACTCTAGTATGTTTATACCATACTGTACTCTAGTATGTGTTTATACCATACTGTACTCTAGTATGTTTGTACCATACTGTACTCTAGTATGTTTATACCATACTGTACTCTAGTATATGTTTATACCATACTGTACTCTAGTATATGTTTATACCATACTTTACTCTAGTATATGTTTATACCATACTGTACTCTAGTATATGTTTATACCATACTTTACTCTAGTATATGTTTATACCATACTGTACTCTAGTATGTTTATACCATACTGTACTCTAGTATATGTTTATACCATACTGTACTCTAGTATGTGTTTATACCATACTGTACTCTAGTATATGTTTATACCATACTTTACTCTAGTATGTGTTTATACCATACTGTACTCTAGTATATGTATATACCATACTGTACTCTAGTATATGTTTATACCATACTGTACTCTAGTATATGTTTATACCATACTGTACTCTAGTATGTTTATACCATACTGTACTCTAGTATGTGTTTATACCATACTGTACTCTAGTATGTGTTTATACCATACTGTACTCTAGTATATGTTTATACCATACTTTACTCTAGTATATGTTTATACCATACTGTACTCTAGTATGTTTATACCATACTGTACTCTAGTATATGTTTATGCCATACTGTACTCTAGTATATGTTTATACCATACTGTACTCTAGTATATGTTTATACCATACTGTACTCTAGTATGTTTATACCATACTGTACTCTAGTATATGTTTATACCATACTGTACTCTAGTATATGTTTATACCATACTTTACTCTAGTATGTGTTTATACCATACTGTACTCTAGTATGTGTTTATACCATACTGTACTCTAGTATGTGTTTACACCATACTGTACTCTAGTATGTGTTTATACCATACTGTACTCTAGTATATGTTTATACCATACTGTACTCTAGTATGTGTTTATACCATACTGTACTCTAGTATATGTTTATACCATACTGTACTCTAGTATGTGTTTATACCATACTGTACTCTAGTATATGTTTATACCATACTGTACTCTAGTATGTGTTTATACCATACTGTACTCTAGTATATGTTTATACCATACTGTACTCTAGTATGTGTTTATACCATACTGTACTCTAGTATATGTTTATACCATACTGTACTCTAGTATATGTTTATACCATACTGTACTCTAGTATGTGTTTATACCATACTGTACTCTAGTATATGTTTATACCATACTGTACTCTAGTATATGATTATACCATACTTTACTCTAGTATGTGTTTATACCATACTGTACTCTAGTATATGTTTACACCATACTGTACTCTAGTATGTGTTTATACCATACTGTACTCTAGTATATGTTTACACCATACTGTACTCTAGTATGTGTTTATACCATACTGTACTCTAGTATATGTTTATACCATACTGTACTCTAGTATGTGTTTATACCATACTGTACTCTAGTATATGTTTATACCATACTTTACTCTAGTATGTGTTTATACCATACTGTACTCTAGTATATGTTTATACCATACTGTACTCTAGTATGTGTTTATACCATACTGTACTCTAGTATATGTTTATACCATACTGTACTCTAGTATGTGTTTATACCATACTGTACTCTAGTATATGTTTATACCATACTGTACTCTAGTATGTTTATACCATACTGTACTCTAGTATATGTTTATACCATACTTTACTCTAGTATATGTTTATACCATACTTTACTCTAGTATATGTTTATACCATACTGTACTCTAGTATGTTTATACCATACTTTACTCTAGTATGTGTTTACACCATACTGTACTCTAGTATATGTTTACACCATACTGTACTCTAGTATGTGTTTATACCATACTGTACTCTAGTATATGTTTATACCATACTGTACTCTAGTATGTGTTTATACCATACTGTACTCTAGTATATGTTTATACCATACTGTACTCTAGTATGTGTTTATACCATACTGTACTCTAGTATGTGTTTATGCCATACTGTACTCTAGTATGTGTTTATACCATACTGTACTCTAGTATATGTTTATACCATACTTTACTCTAGTATATGTTTATACCATACTGTACTCTAGTATGTGTTTATACCATACTGTACTCTAGTATATGTTTATACCATACTGTACTCTAGTATGTGTTTATACCATACTGTACTCTAGTATATGTTTATACCATACTGTACTCTAGTATATGTTTATACCATACTGTACTCTAGTATGTGTTTATGCCATACTGTACTCTAGTATGTTTATACCAAACTATACTCTAGTATATGTTTATACCATACTCTACTCTAGTATATGTTTATACCATACTGTACTCTAGTATATGTTTATACCATACTTTACTCTAGTATATGTTTATACCATACTGTACTCTAGTATGTTTATACCATACTTTACTCTAGTATATGTTTATACCATACTGTACTCTAGTATATGTTTATACCATACTTTACTCTAGTATATGTTAATACCATACTGTACTCTAGTATATGTTTATACCATTCTGTACTCTAGTATATATGTTTATACCATACTGTACTCTTCTATATGTTTATACCATACTGTACTCTAGTATATATTTATACAATACTGTACTCTAGTATATGTTTATACCATACTGTACTCTACTTTATGTTTATACCATACTTTACTCTAGTATATGTATATACCATACTATACTCTAGTATATGTTTATACCATACTGTACTCTAGAATATGTTTATAACATACTTTACTCTAGTATATGTTTATACCATACTTTACTCTAGAATATGTTTATACCATACTGTACTCTAGAATATGTTTATAACATACTTTACTCTAGTATATGTTTATACCATACTTTACTCTAGAATATGTTTATACCATACTGTACTCTAGAATATGTTTATACCATACTTTACTCTAGTATATGTATATACCATACTATACTCTAGTATATGTTTATACCATACTGTACTCTAGAATATGTTTATAACATACTTTACTCTAGTATATGTTTATACCATACTTTACTCTAGAATATGTTTATACCATACTGTACTCTAGTATATGTTTATAACATACTTTACTCTAGTATATGTTTATACCATACTTTACTCTTGAAAATGTTTGTCATCCTTTACTCTAGAATATGTTTATACCATACTGTACTCTAGAATATGTTTATAACATACTTTACTCTAGTATATGTTTATACCATACTTTACTCTAGAATATGTTTATACCATACTGTACTCTAGAATATGTTTATAACATACTTTACTCTAGTATATGTTTATACCATACTTTACTCTTGAAAATGTTTGTCATCCTTTACTCTAGAATATGTTTATACCATACTGTACTCTAGAATATGTTTATACCATACTGTACTCTAGAATATGTTTATAACATATTTTACTCTAGTATATGTTTATACCATACTTTACTCTTGAAAATGTTTGTCATCCTTTACTCTAGTATATGTTTATACCATACTGTACTCTAGTATGTGTTTATACCATACTGTACTCTAGTATGTGTTTATACCATACTGTACTCTAGTATATGTTTATACCATACTTTACTCTAGTATATGTTTATACCATACTGTACTCTAGTATATGTTTATACCATACTGTACTCTAGAATATGTTTATACCATACTTTACTCTAGTATATGTATATACCATACTATACTCTAGTATATGTTTATACCATACTGTACTCTAGAATATGTTTATAACATACTTTACTCTAGTATATGTTTATACCATACTTTACTCTAGAATATGTTTATACCATACTGTACTCTAGAATATGTTTATAACATACTTTACTCTAGTATATGTTTATACCATACTTTACTCTTGAAAATGTTTGTCATCCTTTACTCTAGAATATGTTTATACCATACTGTACTCTAGAATATGTTTATACCATACTTTACTCTAGTATATGTATATACCATACTATACTCTAGTATATGTTTATACCATACTGTACTCTAGAATATGTTTATAACATACTTTACTCTAGTATATGTTTATACCATACTTTACTCTAGAATATGTTTATACCATACTGTACTCTAGTATATGTTTATAACATACTTTACTCTAGTATATGTTTATACCATACTTTACTCTTGAAAATGTTTGTCATCCTTTACTCTAGAATATGTTTATACCATACTGTACTCTAGAATATGTTTATAACATACTTTACTCTAGTATATGTTTATACCATACTTTACTCTAGAATATGTTTATACCATACTGTACTCTAGAATATGTTTATAACATACTTTACTCTAGTATATGTTTATACCATACTTTACTCTTGAAAATGTTTGTCATCCTTTACTCTAGAATATGTTTATACCATACTGTACTCTAGAATATGTTTATACCATACTGTACTCTAGAATATGTTTATAACATATTTTACTCTAGTATATGTTTATACCATACTTTACTCTTGAAAATGTTTGTCATCCTTTACTCTAGTATATGTTTATACCATACTGTACTCTAGTATGTGTTTATACCATACTGTACTCTAGTATGTGTTTATACCATACTGTACTCTAGTATATGTTTATACCATACTTTACTCTAGTATATGTTTATACCATACTGTACTCTAGTATATGTTTATACCATACTTTACTCTAGTATATGTATATACCATACTATACTCTAGTATATGTTTATACCATACTGTACTCTAGAATATGTTTATACCATACTTTACTCTAGTATATGTATATACCATACTATACTCTAGTATATGTTTATACCATACTGTACTCTAGAATATGTTTATAACATACTTTACTCTAGTATATGTTTATACCATACTTTACTCTAGAATATGTTTATACCATACTGTACTCTAGAATATGTTTATAACATACTTTACTCTAGTATATGTTTATACCATACTTTACTCTTGAAAATGTTTGTCATCCTTTACTCTAGAATATGTTTATACCATACTGTACTCTAGAATATGTTTATAACATATTTTACTCTAGTATATGTTTATACCATACTTTACTCTTGAAAATGTTTGTCATCCTTTACTCTAGTATATGTTTATACCATACTTTACTCTAGTATGTGTTTATACCATACTGTACTCTAGTATATGTTTATACCATACTGTACTCTAGTATGTGTTTATACCATACTGTACTCTAGTATATGTTTATACCATACTTTACTCTAGTATATGTTTATACCATACTGTACTCTAGTATATGTTTATACCATACTTTACTCTAGTATATGTTTATACCATACTTTACTCTAGAATATGTTTATACCATACTTTACTCTAGTATGTGTTTATACCATACTTAACTGTAGTATATGTTTATACCATACTTTACTCTAGTATTTGTTTATACCATACTTAACTGTAGTATATGTTTATACCATACTTTACTCTAGTATATGTTTATACCATACTTTACTCTAGTATATGTTTATACCATACTTTACTCTAGTATATGTTTATTCCATACTTTACTCTAGTATATGTTTATACCATACTTTACTCTAGTATATGTTTATACCATACTTTACTCTAGTATATGTTTATTCCATACTTTACTCTAGTATATCTGTAGACACAATAAGGATAGGTGCATTATTTTCAAACTAAATGATTTGGCATACAGTTAGTTTTTAGTTTGTGCTTTATATGTTCAATTATCTTAAAAAAAAATGAGGATTTAATGAGTTTTTGCATCAAATGGTAAAATTACAGATTTTCCGTTCAGCCATTTTGTCTGTTTTACTGTAGGTCAATAAAACTGTTGATATGTCCCAGTGAGTCCCAGTTTTTTTACTGTTACCAGTTACATTTGTAATCTAGACATCCCAAGGAATCCAATGATACCACATTTATAGGATTGTGTGTGTGGGGGGGTGCATGAGGGACCATCCTTGCCCATGGCCTAATATAACCTCCAGTGTCTAACCACACCCACCCTGCTCAGTGCCAGTAGGAAGTCCATTCCGCCGCTCCTCTTCATGCAGTGCCGTAGTTTCCAGTAGACCAAGTGTTCCCATGCAAACACCAGCAGACTCAGGCCCATGGCCACCAGCAGCATGTAGAAGACCCCTGCCATGTTGTCGATGTCCAGCTTACTGCTCATCACCTGGGCGGGGGGGGGGGGGGAGTACAGTGAACACATAGAAAAGGAACCGACAACAGAACACCAGATCCAGAAGGTCCCAGGGCCCATCAGGACCACATCAGACCACATAAACACTGACCGGACCACGATAAAAAAGGGTTTAAATCATCACTAAGTAGGTGCAGACTAATACCTGGTATCATCACTAAGTAGGTGCAGACTAATACCTGGTATCATCACTAAGCAGGTGAAGACTAATACCTGGTATCATCACTAGGCAGGTACTAAATTTTTGTACGACAAAAAGAAAAAACCCAAAAACATGCGCATAGCAAATAAAAAAAGTCAAACCTCGATTTTGTCGTTGTGGCAGATTCCAGACAACCAGAGACGCTCCAACATGTCGATCTCATCTGGAAGAAAAGAGGAGGACGGACATGAGGAGGACTGAAGGACCGAAGGAAAGAGAGAGACGAGAGAAAAGAGGAAAAGAAAAACTGAAGAAGAGGAGGAAGGAGGAGGAGGAGGAGGAAGGAGGAGGAGGAAGGAGGAGGAAACCAGATCAGTGAGAAAGAAGGAGGAGGAGATTGTGTCAAATGAAGGAGGGACAGATGATGGAATTCAGCTCAGACGAGTGAAATGAGAGAAAAGACTGAAGAAAGAACAGCAGACCCACAAAGACCAGGACCATGTGGGTCTGGAACAGAAGAACCAGACCCCCTTAAGGTGATGATGAAGGGTTGGCATTAGCATTAATGTTAGTGTTTACCCTAACGCTAACACTAACCCTAACACTAATGTTAACACTAACCCTAATGCTAACGCTAATGCTAACACTAACACTAACACTAGTACTAGTGTTAGTGTTAGCGTTAGCATTAGGCTAACCCTAATGCTAATGCTAACGCTAACACTAGTACTAGTACTAACCCTAACGGTGACGCTAATACTAGTGCTAGTACTAGAAGTGTTTTTGTGTCTACTGTAAACAATGACATAATTGAACATATACAGAAGTGAAGTCACTGACGTCGGTTTAAAAGTGTTTGTATTTATTTGATCTTCACTTATAGAAATGATCGATTTAATTTAAGAACCTTTGGATTGACTGAGTTTGTGTGAACGTCTGTCTGATCAGTGAATTAAATACAGAAAAATACAGAATTTACACTGAAACATGTCAAACACAGGATCATGTTTGAATAAATGAGGATGAATCTGATGTTTCATTTAGAAACATGAGCAGGAGTTTAAGGGTTAAACCTTTAGATGATTAAGACCCTTAAATCTACTGGAAGTTTTCCTGCAGGAACTCTGGCTCCACTGTTTCATTATCTGGGTTTTACATCTGCTCCAGCTTTGGCACAGTCATACTTTTAATATGACTTCAGATTAAACTTCCTAATAAAACTCAAAGTGACTGAAACATCATTCAACTCTGGGATATTAAACCCTTCTATCTAGTTTTAGTGACCATAGTAAAAAACGGACAAAACTGTGACTGTGGGACATGACACTGAAACAGTCAGAGCGGGTTTACTGTTCAAGCTCCACCCAGAAACCTCAGTCAAATAGACTCCACCCTCAGTCCCGTCCCCCGGTCACCGTACCGTCTCCGACCAACTGCAGCAGCGCCAGGTCCAGGGGGCGTTTCCAACGGGAGTTCTTATGGAGGGCGATGCCATAGCCGGTGGTGGCGAAGACTTTCCCCGATCCGATGGTCATGACCTGAATGAACGGACACGCAACAAACACGTTAAGAACCAGAGGACACGCAACAAACACGTTAAGAACAAATGAACACAAAACAAACACGTTAAGAACAAATGAACACAAAACAAACACGTTAAGAACAAATGAACACGCAACAAACACATTAAGAAAGAGCCGCCCTTGATTCCAGATGGGAGTTTGATTGACAGGTGTCGTCTTACCTTACAGCCTTCATCCTTTCTGGCCATGTAGTTTAAAACAGCAGCATCATATATGAAGGCATCCAGTTTACTATAGAGAAGGAAAGGAAGGAAAGAAGGAAAGAAAGAAAGAAAGAAAGAAAGAAAGAGGAAGAAAGAAAGAAAGAAAGAAAGAAAGAGGAAGGAAGGAAGGAACATTACAACAAGAAAAGCACTTGGAGAGTACAGACCTCCGCCAAGACAGATCTTCCTCCTCACATGTCCATTGACGCCCCCACCCTGAGGCTCCACCCCCTTCTCTTACCCTGTCCACATGTCCATTGACGCCCCCACCCTGAGGCTCTGCCCCCTCCTCTTACCCCGTCTTTAAGTTGTCGATGGCCTCCTCCACCCCCTTCTGGTTGTTGCGGATCATGTACTGGTGCATGTTGGGATAGTTGGAGCGGATGTTCTCCTCGGTGCTGCCGTTGGGTACCGTTCCAAAACGCAACGGAGGGTACTGCTCTGTAGGCTGCTGAAACTGGAAAAGAGAGGAGTAGGAGAAGAGAGGGGGGGAGGAGGAGGAGGGTTAGAGGACCTAGGAGGTAGAGGAAGTAGAGGAGGTAGGAGGCAGAGGAGGTGAAGGACCGCCCATAGGATCCCTGTTGCCCTGGTAACGCCCTCTTTCATTGGTCCATACCTTCTTGTCTGACAGGCCGGACACGGTGTCAATGTACTCCTCCTGGATCATGAAGGCGGCCAGGTTGGCGGTGTAGGAGGCCAGGAAGATGACGGCAAAGAAGGCCCAGACCAGCACCTGCACCGGGACAGGGACATCATGAGGACCGGCTACAGCATGAGGACCGGCTACAGCACGAGGACCGGCTACAGCACGAGGACCGGCTACAGCACGAGGACCGGCTACAAGATTCAAGATTCAAGATTTTTTATTTTTTCATATGCACAGCAAAAACAGGTAGTTATACTATGCAATGAAATTCTTATTCTGTTCATCTCCCTAAAAAAACACAACACACTAAAAATGAATAAGAATAGGGGAAACAATAGCAACAATAAAAATCAACTATAAAAATTAAAACAAAACAATTAAAACCAGCAGTAAAGTGTTCAGTGCTAACAGTATGTGCTTGTGTTGCGTGCGGCATGTTTAAGTGTTTCATTCAGAAGCCTGATGGCCTGTGGGTAGAAGCTGTTTGCCAGCCTTGTGGTCCTAGACTTCAAACTCCTGTAACGTCTGCCTGATGGTAGGAGCGTGAAGAGTGAGTGTTGTGGATGTGTGCTGTCTCTGATCAGGTTGTGTGTTCTTCGTAAGACTCTGGTTTTGTAAATGTCCTGAGTGAGGGGAAGGCCGCCCCAGCAATATACTGTGAAGTCTTGATCACCCGCTGGAGTGCCTTCCTGTTTTGTGCTGTGTAGTTTCCGTACCAGACTGTGATAGAGGCGGTGAGGACACTCTCGATAGTGCATCTGTAGAAGCAGCTGAGGATTTTGGTTGACGTGCCAAATTTCCTCAGTCCTCTCAGGAAATACAATCTCTGTTGGGACCTCTTGATAATTTGTTGGGTGTTTTGAGACCAGGTGAGGTCCTCGCTGATGTAGGTGCCAAGAAACTTGAAGGTTTTCACCCAGTCTCAGTCTCATCAATATACAGGGGTTTGTGTGGCTCCGTTTCCCTTGTTCTTAGGTCGATAATCATCTCTTTGGTCTTGTCTGTGTTGAGATGATGGTTGTTATCATGATACCAAGTCACCAGGTCTGCCACCTCTCTTCTGTATGATGTTTCAACCCCACCAGTGATCAGGCCGATGACTGTAGTGTCATCCCAAATTTAATGATGCTGGTGTTGTTCTGGGAGGCCACACAGTCATAGGTGAAGAGCGTGTAGAGGAGCGGACCCAGCACACACCCCTGTGGTATCCCAGTGCTTACTGTTCTGGAGCTGGATGTGCGGTTGTGGACTCTGACTGACTGGGGTCTGTCTGTTCAGAAGTTCAGCACCCAGTTACAGAGGGAGGGTGTCAGTCCAAGTGTGAGGAGCTTGTCTGTGAGTTTGTGGGGGCTAACTGTGTTGAATGCAGAGCTATAGTCTATAAATAACATTCTGACTTATGTGTCCTGTCCCTCTAGGTGTGAAAGGGTTGTGTGAATGGCAGTGTTGACTGCGTCATCGGTGGACCGGTTCTGGCGGTATGCAAACTGTAGAGGGTCCACAGTGTCCGGGAGGCTTTTTTTGATGTGGGTCATGACTATCCTTTCAAAGCACTTCATTGTGATTGGAGTGAGTGCTATGGGGCGATAGTCATTTAAGCAGGTCACATGACTTTTCTTGGGTATGGGCACTACGGTGGTGTACTTACAGCAGGTGGGTACAGAGGCTTGTGCAAGGGACAGGTCGAATATGTCAGCGAGTACATCAGCTAGCACTGATGAGCAAACCCTGAGTGCACGGCCTGGGATGTTGTCTGGGCCTGCTGCTTTTCGTGGGTTTGTTTTACTCAGAACCCTGCGCACATCTGCTGATGTCACCATGAGAGGTGAGTCCTGTGTGCTCCTCATGCCCAGCGTCCCTCTCTGCTGGTCAGAACTTTGACCTTCAAACCGAGCGTAGAACTCATTCAACTCATCTGGCAGTGTGGTTTGGCTGGATGTAGCTGCTCTGCTCCTTTACAGCACGAGGACCGGCTACAGCACGAGGACCGGCTACAGCACGAGGACCGGCTACAGCACGAGGACCGGCTACAGCACTGACACTACGGACACAGGTCACTGCTAAAGCTGCACTGCAGACGTGTCCAGAGGTGCGTTTGTCTGCTTCAGTCTGCTCAAACCAACCCCCCACCCCAGTACTCGTCCCCGTCCTCAACTGTCCACAGAAAAGACACTTCAACAATTTATTCATGAGTTGATGACCAGCCTGATCTCACAGGACTCTGTGCAATGACCACAGACTCCAAAATCTGTGACGGCATCCCGGATATGGCCTAAAATTCCGTGATGGGCCCACAGAAGTGGTCTGTTGTGAGCCGTGGTCCATGCACGGACCCCCGATTCAAGGATAACTGCAGGGGGACTACAGGTCTTCTGTGGTCCACGTACATGGCAGATGCTGGTCCCTGACACCTGTTGGTACTCCATAACCCCTGTGGACCTTCACAGATTCTAGGTAGGGGTCCGTAAATCCTGTGAGACCAGGTTTATGGCCCTTGTGACTTATTGACACCTATGCTTTCCCGGTTCTGGCCCATTGGTCCAAACACTAATGGAATCCACCCGGTGCAGGTCCAGGCTCCGGGTCTGGGTCAGTACCATGATCTTACCATGATCTTGCTGGTGGTTCCTCTGGGGTTCTCCACAGGCACAGAGTTGTTGAAGACCAGCGCCCACAGCAGCCACACCGACTTCCCAATGGTGAACTTTGACCCCCCGGACTCTGACGGAAGCACAAGGACACAGTTTATAAAGAAGCAGGACAGTAAAACAGACCCTGAAGGTTCAACTGAAGGACCTGAAGGACCTGAGGGACCTAAAGGACCAGCAGGACCTGAAGGAACTGAGGGACCTGAAGGACCAGCAGGAACTGAAGGACCCTGAGAAACTAAAGGACCTGAAGGACCAGCAGGAGAGGACCTAAAGGACCCGAAGGACCTGAAAGACCAGCAGGACCTGAAGGACCCTTTTCTCTGGACCATCTCATTTACAGCTGGACCTCATAAACACTGGGGTCCAGATGAAGACAGGGGCGTGTCCTCTGGTGGTTTTTCTGTGACCTTTGACCTCCTTTAGGGTCCAGAGCAGGTCTTCAAACCCCTTCAGCCTTAAACCTGTTCAACCTTCGTCCTCATGTTCCTTCATTATCTACTTTCATTCATATGAGGCTTTTGGTTTGGGCTGATTTTAGAACGTTTGGACAGAAACAAAACAAACCAAACCCGGTTCTTTGTGATCCTCTTCAGTCGATAACGATGAGGTCGAGTCCAGGTCACTACGGAAACGACACAAGGAGCAAGAGTCGACGGACCAACGCCTGAAGACGCCATCGGTCGCTTTGGTCACGGCGGGCGTGTTTGTCTTTTTATGCCCAGTTTAAGAATATGAGTAAAAAATGGACCACCTGACGTGGCTGTTACTATAGCAACCCAGATCTGCTTAGCAGTTTTGAAATTATTTATTACCTCTGCCAAGGAGGTTCGGTTTTTGCCGGCGTCTGTCCGTGTGTAAGATAACTCAAAAAGTTATGGATGGATTTGGATGAAAATTTCAGGAAATGTTGATACTGGCACAAGGAACAAATGATTACATTTTGGTGGTGATTGGGGGTGGGGGGGGGGCACTGATCTGCCTTGGTAGAGGTCTGCGCTCTCCGCGTACCTTTCTAGTTTATTATATAATTTCCAAAATGAGTGAAAAATGCAACTAGTAGGAACTGGAAGTATTGTCAGTGTGATTGTGTTTATCTACTTATTTTATGTTTTGTGTGTGTCTGCACTACCTGTGTGGCTGGAAACAGTCACGGTATCGTGAGATTAGAGCGCTAATCAGAGCAGGGCAGTGGCATAAACAGGAAGTAGAGCAACAGGTAAAGGAAGTAAGAGAGAGAGGACTTATCCTGTAGCAGAGTTCCTTAAGAAAAGATTTAAGTCTGAGGTGGATCAATGCTCCTTCTGCAGTGGCAGTGATGAAACCTTAGAAAACTTATTTTTCTTATGTCCTGCATCACGTGGTTTTTGGTCAGACATAAAAAAAATTGGATTTCACTACAACTTAATAATATTCCATATTTTTAATTATATCATATTATTTTTTATATGTATAATTTGGCCTCATCTGTTTCAGATGTTATTAATATAATTTTATTATTAGGTAAATATCATATCTGCTGTGCAAAATGGAAAAAAAGCAAGCCCTCCTTTTCTGGTTTTACAAATGAATCTAAAATGTTTGTCTTGGCCCTAAGAAAACTGAAAAAAAAAAAAAAATGCAATGAAAATAAACCAGAACATTGATCATTACCTATTATTTTAATTTAAAAGTCTTCTATGTTGCATCTCTGCTCCTTTAATTTAAATTGCCTGATTATTTACAGTATTGTGTTTATATATATATATATATATATATATATATATATATATATATATATATATATATATATATATATAATTTCTTTTTTTTCTTGCCCTACATATCCCCATGATTGTTGTACTTTATTTTATGTTTATTTGTATTACTATGTTATGTCCTCATCGAGAGTTTGTATTTTTTCATTAGTTCTATTAAAAAAACAAAACAAAACATATATGTAGACGCCACTTCAGCTGCTCCTGCCCATTGGAATGACGTGCCTACAGGGCGGCCATCTTGGTCCAGTGCTACTTGCTGCTACTGCGCATTAAGTCTATAGAGGGTCTGCACATACCCCCCCCCCAGGCCACGCCCCTCTCAGTCAGACTGAGTGTCTTAAACCAACCTGCTCAACATGATGGAGTATAGCAGTAAACACAGCCAGAGCAAAGGAGCATGGGAAATCTGAAATGAAATGCAGGACAGTTGGACTGAACATGGATCTGTACCAGCTACCAAAGAAAGAGTGGTCCATGAACACTGACATGTGGACCCAAATGGAGGATCCAGACCTGATCCAGGGGGGAGGGGGTCAGCGCTATTTGGACCTGAAACTAATATACATGGTTTCATCAGGACTGACAACCAGGGTCCAAAAATAGGGCCCAGAACCAGCTGATCCAGAGGCTCCAAAACTAGGGACCCAGAACCAGCTGATCCAAAGGCTCCAAAACTAGGGCCCAGAACCAGCTGATCCAAAGGCTCCAAAACTAGGACCCAGAACCAGCTGATCCAAAGGCTCCAAAACTAGGGCCCAGAACCAGCTGATCCAAAGGGTCTAAAACTAGGGCCCAGAGCCAGCTGATCCAAAGGGTCCAAAACTAGGACCCAGAACCAGCTGATCCAAAGGCTCCAAAACTAGGGCCCAGAACCAGCTGATCCAAAGGGTCTAAAACTAGGACCCAGAACCAGCTGATCCAAAGGCTCCAAAACTAGGGCCCAGAACCAGCTGATCCAAAGGCTCCAAAACTAGGGCCCAGAACCAGCTGATCCAAAGGGTCCAAAACTAGGACCCAGAACCAGCTGATCCAAAGGCTCCAAAACTAGGGCCCAGAACCAGCTGATCCAAAGGCTCCAAAACTAGGGCCCAGAACCAGCTGATCCAAAGGCTCCAAAACTAGGGCCCAGAACCAGCTGATCCAAAGGGTCTAAAACTAGGGCCCAGAACCAGCTGATCCAAAGGCTCCAAAACTAGGACCCAGAACCAGCTGATCCAAAGGCTCCAAAACTAGGGCCCAGAACCAGCTGATCCAAAGGCTCCAAAACTAGGACCCAGAACCAGCTGATCCAAAGGCTCCAAAACTAGGGCCCAGAACCAGCTGATCCAAAGGGTCTAAAACTAGGGCCCAGAGCCAGCTGATCCAAAGGGTCCAAAACTAGGACCCAGAACCAGCTGATCCAAAGGCTCCAAAACTAGGGCCCAGAACCAGCTGATCCAAAGGGCTCTAAAACTAGGACCCAGAACCAGCTGATCCAAAGGCTCCAAAACTAGGGCCCAGAACCAGCTGATCCAAAGGCTCCAAAACTAGGGCCCAGAACCAGCTGATCCAAAGGGTCCAAAACTAGGACCCAGAACCAGCTGATCCAAAGGCTCCAAAACTAGGGCCCAGAACCAGCTGATCCAAAGGCTCCAAAACTAGGACCCAGAACCAGCTGATCCAAAGGCTCCAAAACTAGGGCCCAGAACCAGCTGATCCAAAGGGTCTAAAACTAGGCCCAGAACCAGCTGATCCAAAGGCTCCAAAACTAGGGCCCAGAACCAGCTGATCCAAAGGCTCCAAAACTAGGGCCCAGAACCAGCTGATCCAAAGGCTCCAAAACTAGGACCCAGAACCAGCTGATCCAAAGGCTCCAAAACTAGGGCCCAGAACCAGCTGATCCAAAGGCTCCAAAACTAGGGCCCAGAACCAGCTGATCCAAAGGCTCCAAAACTAGGACCCAGAACCAGCTGATCCAAAGGGTCTAAAACTAGGGCCCAGAACCAGCTGATCCAAAGGCTCCAAAACTAGGACCCAGAACCAGCTGATCCAAAGGCTCCAAAACTAGGGCCCAGAACCAGCTGATCCAAAGGGTCTAAAACTAGGGCCCAGAACCAGCTGATCCAAAGGGTCCAAAACTAGGGCCCAGAACCAGCTGATCCAAAGGGTCCAAAACTAGGACCCAGAACCAGCTGATCCAAAGGCTCCAAAACTAGGGCCCAGAACCAGCTGATCCAAAGGCTCCAAAACTAGGGCCCAGAACCAGCTGATCCAAAGGGTCTAAAACTAGGGCCCAGAACCAGCTGATCCAAAGGGTCTAAAACTAGGGCCCAGAGCCAGCTGATCCAAAGGGTCCAAAACTAGGACCCAGAACCAGCTGATCCAAAGGCTCCAAAACTAGGGCCCAGAACCAGCTGATCCAAAGGGTCTAAAACTAGGACCCAGAACCAGCTGATCCAAAGGGCTCCAAACTAGGGCCCAGAACCAGCTGATCCAAAGGCTCCAAAACTAGGGCCCAGAACCAGCTGATCCAAAGGGTCCAAAACTAGGACCCAGAACCAGCTGATCCAAAGGGTCCAAAACTAGGGCCCAGAACCAGCTGATCCAAAGGCTCCAAAACTAGGGCCCAGAACCAGCTGATCCAAAGGCTCCAAAACTAGGGCCCAGAACCAGCTGATCCAAAGGGTCTAAAACTAGGGCCCAGAACCAGCTGATCCAAAGGCTCCAAAACTAGGACCCAGAACCAGCTGATCCAAAGGCTCCAACACTAGGACCCAGAACCAGCTGATCCAAAGGGTCTAAAACTAGGACCCAGAACCAGCTGATCCAAAGGGTCTAAAACTAGGGCCCAGAACCAGCTGATCCAAAGGCTCCAAAACTAGGACCCAGAACCAGCTGATCCAAAGGGTCTAAAACTAGGACCCAGAACCAGCTGATCCAAAGGGTCTAAAACTAGGGCCCAGAACCAGCCGATCCAAAGGGTCCAAAACTAGGGCCCAGAACCAGCTGATCCAAAGGCTCCAAAACTAGGGCCCAGAACCAGCTGATCCAAAGGGTCTAAAACTAGGGCCCAGAACCAGCTGATCCAAAGGGTCTAAAACTAGGACCAGAACCAGCTGATCCAAAGGCTCCAAAACTAGGGCCCAGAACCAGCTGATCCAAAGGCTCCAAAACTAGGGCCCAGAACCAGCTGATCCAAAGGCTCCAAAACTAGGACCAGAACCAGCTGATCCAAAGGCTCCAAAACTAGGGCCCAGAACCAGCTGATCCAAAGGCTCCAAAACTAGGGCCCAGAACCAGCTGATCCAAAGGGTCTAAAACTAGGGACCAGAACCAGCTGATCCAAAGGCTCCAAAACTAGGGCCCAGAACCAGCTGATCCAAAGGGTCTAAAACTAGGGCCCAGAACCAGCTGATCCAAAGGCTCCAAAACTAGGACCCAGAACCAGCTGATCCAAAGGCTCCAAAACTAGGACCCAGAACCAGCTGATCCAAAGGGTCTAAAACTAGGACCAGAACCAGCTGATCCAAAGGCTCCAAAACTAGGGCCCAGAACCAGCTGATCCAAAGGGTCTAAAACTAGGGCCCAGAACCAGCTGATCCAAAGGGTCTAAAACTAGGGACCAGAACCAGCTGATCCAAAGGCTCCAAAACTCGGGCCCAGAACCAGCTGATCCAAAGGGTCTAAAACTAGGGCCCAGAACCAGCTGATCCAAAGGGTCTAAAACTAGGGACCAGAACCAGCTGATCCAAAGGCTCCAAAACTAGGGACCAGAACCAGCTGATCCAAAGGCTCCAAAACTAGGGCCCAGAACCAGCTGATCCAAAGGTCATTTCCAGTCGAGCGTGGACTGACCCCAGTGAATCTATGCATGATCTACTGGGACTGAGCAGATTTACTGAGTCTAGTTCAGATCCAGTCCTTTATCCAACACAGATACTACTGCTGTGGACCAGCAGGGCACCACTGCATTCTGGGAAATTAGCAGATTTACACCACCTGGTTTAAATGAACACATTATTCTGATCATATTATGGCTTTATTGTCAGAATATGACGACTTTAATCTCATAAACCAATGACATTTTTGTTAAATTATGAGTTTTTTTATAACTACGACTTTATTCTCAGAACATTGTGAATCTTTTTGTATTCGACTTTATTCTCATAAAATTCCAGGTTTTATCTCCATATTTTCTGACTTTCTTCTGGTAGTGACCAGTGTTTTTCTTTTCTTCTGTGGTCCTAATACTCCGTCGTAGCTTTATTCTCCAGTTCCTCCGTATTTGTAAAACTAGGTTGGCCTCAGTTTCAGTTAGTTTACTAATCATGTAGGAGCACAAGGTTCACAATCACAAAATGAGACAAAAACCAGGAAAGATCTGATCATGAAACTAAGAGCTGCACTAAGAAGGACCGTTAGCCAAAACAATAGGTCATTTCATGGTCTGATTGGACCCAAAAATACAGCATCAGTGAATGTTAGCTGACACCAAACAGGATCCACAGATCTAGGTTTGGTTTCCTGGATTTGTGGATCCATCTGCTTCTGTTTTCTTTGTCTTTGGGTGTCTGTAAACGATAGCTCCCACTGCTTTAAGAACCTGAAAATACAATCAAACACAACAGCTCTGCCCCATTTTGGATTCAGTATTGTTCTTTTGTTCAGACAGGACTGAAGCCAACGCTGTCACTCATCTGCCTCTGTCTGACACTCAGTGGGCGGAGCCACGGGGACTTCTACTGGCGCTGACGTCACGTGCAGACCCTCCATAGAGGAAACAGGTGCTTGTGCTATGAAAGTCATAATAAATCGTTCAATTGTCAAAAAAAGGAAGTAAGAGAGGGAGAGAGAAGATGGTACAGTGAGCTGTGGGGTGGACGGCAAACATGGAGTAAGAGCTGGTAAATACCCAGCTACATTTTTATTGTTGGACAGTTCAGTGTATACATGTGTTTTCTGCTACAGTTACAGAGGTCTAATGAGGACGAGAGAAAGGGAAAAGAAAGGACAAGTGAACCCAACTCCTGAATTAGTGAGTTTTATTGCTGTTGTTGTTAGCCTGTTGCCGTTAGCCAGTTGCTATTGTCCTTTGGATTTCAGTGCGCTGCTCTGATTGCTGCTGATATATGTTAACTAACGTGTGTATATGTCTGTAAAATGTATGGACTGGGTGTATTTAACTGTACCGTGCTTGCTGGTTAGCGGTTGCTAGTTAGCGCTTAGAATTAGCGCATGCTTCATAGCTGCTAGCATTAGCACGCTAAACTGGAAGTGCTATCCGCTAAACCGGAAGTACTATTGTAATCGATGAAACCTGTTTAATGTTCACTATGGACAAAAGTGACCATGCATTAGGAATATTAATTAAGTTTTCTATATTTAAAGTGAAATAATGCACTTTTGATTACTCTGGATAGTGAATTTGATGTCAAACTGGATACAGCTGTAGATTTGTGATTTATTTGTGATTTATTTGAATGTGTTTGGTTTGATTAACATTATCAAAGAATGAGTGTAATTAAAGTCGTCCTTGTGTTATCCAGGCCAGGTTTTTTTTCCTGTGATTGGAAACCCAGTGGAGAGTTAGGAGAAAGAACTGGGATCTGCTGAACTGGACCTGGATCTGCTGAACTGGACCTGGATCTGCTGAACTGAACTGATCTGATCTACCATCATAGTAGGACACACACACACACACACACACACACACACACACACACACACACACACACACACACACACTGCTCAGCCCAATTCCCTTATTTAATTTTGCACTCCTGACTACAACGGACTGCTTTTTTTCTGGATTTTTGGACTTCTGACTCTGTTTTTTGTTCATTTATTGAATTGGAACTCATCGTAAACCTATGTGAAAGTTTTGTCGTATGGAAGAACAGAAAACGGATCCATCAGATTGAAACTCTTTAAGGTGCACCAAATTCAGAATTATAAACAGTTGTTTTTTCCGAACAAAAGAACATAATAATAGAACTGGTTGATCAAACCTTTGTTTTGTATGTATTTTAAACATTTTTTTTGTCAGTACATGGTACCACTTTTACATATAACTCATGTCTTCTGGTTTCATTGCATTCTGTGCATCAGTTTAATCATTCCCTCGCTCTAGCCGATCCTGGAAATCTGCTGAATTCTCTTCACATTCATTGCTAAACTAGCCTATAGCAAAGCCACCTGCTAATGCTAAACTAGCCTATAGCAAAGCCACCTGCTAATGCTAATCATTTAATCCTAAATATAGAGCACTTGCTCCACATGCTAACCCTACAGACTGACAGGTGAATGTGAAACTGGTGATTGGTCTGATTTTTGGATCAAACCTGAACATCAGCAGCAGGTTTATCTGAAGCCTGACTGTTCATGTTTCTGAAACTGAAGCAGTTGCTGATGTTTAAGGCCACACCCACAGATGGTAACGGCGGCCATGTTGATGGTTGGCCCCCATCGCTTCAATTCACCGTAATTCAACTGGTGTCAATTTATTAGAAAGTAATGAAGAAGGTTTACAAACGATGAAGTCAAATGAAGGTGGCGTCTCATAAACAGCAGAAGAACTGATGAACTGACAGAGTGCCGCCGCACGCTGTCAGGGCGGGATTCATTAAAACCAAATAAACCCTCCAGTGGGAGTGCACTGATTGTTTTGGAGGGAAAAGTGGGACGCTCTGCATAATCAGCCCCCCCCGCCCTTTACATAAGTGAACAAGTGACAAGTTGGTAATAATGTTGTGAATCGAGCGGCAGCGGCATGATTGGCACGGTGACACCTCAGCCTGGGTCTCTTACTCTTGGCGCTCTGCAGGCTGCGGTTGTATCCCACGGGGCTGAAGAACTCGAAGATGAAGACAGTGACGGCAACCACCGACAGGCACATGACAAACATCATCACCCACACCGCCGGGCTGTAGGGCTCTGCCGAGAAACAAACAACCAGGCAACGGTCAGGTGAATAACAGGTAGCAACCAGGCAACAGTAAGGCAACAGTCAGGTGAATATCGGGCAACAATCAGACAACAGTCAGGTGAATATCAGGCAACTATCAGACCAAAATCAGGCAATTACCAGGTAGCAATCAGGCAACAGTCAGGCAACAATTACACCAAAATCAGGCAACAATCACTCAACAGTACGGCAACAATCAGACCAAAATCAGGCAACAATCAGACCAAAATCAGGCAACAATCAGGCAACAGTCGGGCAGCAATCAGGCAACAATAAGGCAACAATCAGACCAAAATCAGGCAACAATCAGACCAAAATAACGCAACAATCAGGCAACAGTCAATCAGCAATCAGGCAACAATCAGACCAAAATCAGGCAACAATCAGACCAAAATCAGGCAATTATCAGGTAGCAATCAGGCAACAGTCAGGCAACAATCAGGCAAAAGTCAGGCAACAATCAGGTAATAATCAGACCAAAATCAGGCAACAATCAGGCAACAGTCTGGCAACGATCAGGCACTGATCAGGCAACAATTAGACAACAATCAGGCAACAATCAGGCCAAAATCACCGGTTGAGTGAATAATAAAAGCAGGGTTTGAGGCGTGTGGTGGAGTGTACGGTCAGATCCTGTTCATTAGAACAGTTTAGAACATTTATTCAACCACATACACACGTATAAACTGAGTTTAGAATAAATAATTCAAATAATCCCATTCTCCTCCTTCTACTAGAATTACAGATTCAGTCTAAACTGGTCTCAGATACAGATGACGAGGTATAACAGAGTAGTTAGATTACACACAGTATAGTAGTTAGATTACACACAGTATAGTAGTTAGATTACACACATTATGGACGTCTGTGAATTGTCCATGTGTTGGATGTGGACATGTTGACTGTGGACATGTTGGACGTGGACATGTTGGATGTGGACGTGTTGACTGTGGACATGTTGACTGTGGACATGTTGGACGTGTTGACTGTGGACATGTTGGACATGTTGGACATGTTGGACATGTTGGACATGTTGGTTGTGTTGGACATGTTGGACATGTTGGTTGTGTTGGACATGTTGGACATGTTGGACATGTTGGACGTGTTGACTGTGGACATGTTGGACATGGACATGTTGGACGTGTTGACTGTGGACATGTTGGACGTGGACATGTTGGACGTGTTGACTGTGGACATGTTGGACGTGGACATGTTGACTGTGGACATGTTGGACGTGGACATGTTGGATGTGGACATGTTGGACGTGGACATGTTGGACGTGGACATGTTGACTGTGGACATGTTGGACGTGGACATGTTGGACGTGGACATGTTGACTGTGGACATGTTGGACGTGGACATGTTGGATGTGGACATGTTGGACGTGGACATGTTGGACGTGGACATGTTGACTGTGGACATGTTGGACGTGGACATGTTGGACGTGTTGACGTGGACATGTTGGACATGGACATGTTGGACGTGTTGACTGTGGACATGTTGGACGTGGACATGTTGGACGTGGACATGTTGACTGTGGACATGTTGGACGTGGACATGTTGGACGTGGACATGTTGGACATGTTGACTGTGGACATGTTGGACATGGACATGTTGGACGTGTTGACTGTGGACATGTTGGACGTGGACATGTTGGACGTGTTGACTGTGGACATGTTGGACGTGGACATGTTGGACGTGGACATGTTGACTGTGGACATGTTGGACGTGGACATGTTGGACGTGGACATGTTGACTGTGGACATGTTGGACGTGGACATGTTGGATGTGGACATGTTGGACGTGGACATGTTGGATGTGGACATGTTGGATGTGGACATGTTGGACGTGGACATGTTGGACGTGGACGTCTTTAGTTGTCTCCATCTCTGGTTCATTGTCATCGACTCTCTGAGTGTGTAAATAATTACGAGCTGCTCCATAAACACCGAGAGGAGGAGGAGGATTTATTTACTTTTCTGAGAAGGAAGAGGAGGAGCAGGAGGAGCAGGAGGAGGAGGAGCAGAGGCTGTTCCAGTGTCCTCCCTCAGTTCTAACAGGTCTTCTGTCCTCAGTCAGTGGTTTATCTGCAGCTGAAGCCCATCTGGGTTTATCAGCACATCTAAGTGTGGGGGGTTTAAAGCCCATCTGGGACGTACAGGTACGAGCACCGGCACTGAAGGGGTGAACACCTTCCCCTCCTCCTCCTCCTCCTCTTCCTCCTGTTCTTCCTCCTCCTCTTCCTTCTCCTCCTCTTCCTCCCCTCCTCTTCCTTCTCCTCCTCCTCCTCGTTCTCCTCCTCCCCCTCTTCCTTCTCCTCCTCTTCCTCCCCCTCCTCTTCCTTCCTCTCTCCTCCTCCTCCTCTCTTCCTCCTCCTCCTCCTCTTCTTTCTCCTCCTCTTCCTCCTTTTCTTCCTCGTCCTCTTCCTTCTCCTCCTCCCCCCTCCTCTTCCTTCTCCTCCTCCTCCTCGTCCTCCTCCTCCCCCTCTTCCTTCTCCTTCTCCTCCTCCCCCTCTTCCTTCTCCTCCTCTTCCTCCCCCTCCTCTTCCTTCTCCTCCTCCTCCTCTCCTCCTCCTCCTCTTCTTTCTCCTCCTCTTCCTCCTTTTCTTCCTCGTCCTCTTCCTTCTCCTCCTCCTCCTCGTTCTCCTCCTCCCCCTCTTCCTTCTCCTCCTCTTCCTCCCCCTCCTCTTCTTCTCCTCCTCTTCCTTCTCCTCCTCCTCCTCTTCCTCCTCCTCCTCCTCTTCTTTCTCCTCCTCTTCCTCCTTTTCTTCCTCGTCCTCTTCCTTCTCCTCCTCCTCTTCTCCTTTTCCTCCTCCTCCTCTTCCTTCTCCTACTCTCCTGCCCCCGTCCTCTTCCTTCTCCTCCTCCTCCTCGTTCTCCTCCTCCCCCTCTTCCTTCTCCTCCTCTTCCTCCCCCTCCTCTTCCTCCTCCTCCTCCTCTTCTTTCTCCTCCTCTTCCTCCTTTTCTTCCTCGTCCTCTTCCTTCTCCTCCTCCTCCTCGTTCTCCTCCTCCCCCCTCTTCCTTCTCCTCCTCTTCCTCGTTCTCCTCCTCCCCCTCTTCCTTCTCCTCCTCTTCCTCCCCCTCCTCTTCCTTCTCCTCCTCTTCCTCCTCCTCCTCTTCCTCCCCCTCCTCTTCCTTCTCCTCCTCTTCCTTCTCCTCCTCCTCCTTTCCTCCTCCTCCTCCTCTTCTTTCTCCTCCTCTTCCTCCTTTTCTTCCTCGTCCTCTTCCTTCTCCTCCTCCCCCCTCCTCTTCCTTCTCCTCCTCCCTCCTCGTTCTCCTCCTCCCCCTCTTCCTTCTCCTCCTCTTCCTCCCCCTCCTCTTCCTTCTCCTCCTCTTCCTTCTCCTCCTCCTCCTCTTCCTCCTCCTCCTCCTCTTCTTTCTCCTCCTCTTCCTCCTTTTCTTCCTCGTCCTCTTCCTTCTCCTCCTCCCCCCTCCTCTTCCTTCTCCTCCTCCTCCTCGTTCTCCTCCTCCCCCTCTTCCTTCTCCTCCTCTTCCTCCCCCTCCTCTTCCTTCTCCTCCTCTTCCTTCTCCTCCTCCTCCTCTTCCTCCTCCTCCTCCTCTTCTTTCTCCTCCTCTTCCTCCTTTTCTTCCTCGTCCTCTTCCTTCTCCTCCTCCTCTTCCTCCTTTTCTTCCTCCTCCTCTTCCTTCTCCTACTCTTCCTCCCCCTCCTCTTCCTTCTCCTCCTCCTCCTCGTTCTCCTCCTCCCCCTCTTCCTTCTGCTCCTCTTCCTCCCCTCCTCTTCCTTCTCCTCCTCTTCCTTCTCCTCCTCCTCCTCTTCCTCCTCCTCCTCCTCTTCTTTCTCCTCCTCTTCCTCCTTTTCTTCCTCGTCCTCTTCCTTCTCCTCCTCCTCCTCTTCCTCCCCCTCCTCTTCTTCTCCTCCTCTTCCGCCTTTTCTTCCTCCTCCTCTTCTTTCTCCTCCTCTTCCTCCTCTTCCTCCTTTTCTTCCTCCTCCTCTTCCTCCTCTTCCTCCTCCTCCTCTTCCTCCTCCTCCTCTTCCTTCTCCTCCTCCTCCTCTTCCTCCTTTTCTTCCTCCTCCTCTTCCTTCTCCTCCTCCTCCTCTTCCTCCCCCTCCTCTTCCTTCTCCTCCTCCTCCTCCCCCTCCTCTTCTTTCGCCTCCTCCTCTTCCTCCTTTTCTTCCTCCTCCTCCTCCTCCTTATTCTTAGTGGATTTACTCTGTTCAGATTTGTAAATGTGAAGCCTTTATCTGAGCAGAAGCTGATATGGAAATGTATGTTTTATTTAAAGCAGAAAACCTTCCCAGCATGCATCAGTGCAGCAGCTCATCTGAATTAGACTGGATTAAACCTGGGATGGCAGCGTTACTGTGAGATGAAAAACCCACAGACTGACGAGTGGGAGACAGAAGCACATAAGAGAGGAGGTCAAAGGTCAGAGCGGAGGTCAAAGGTCAGAGCGGAGGTCAAAGTCTGAGTGTAGGTCAAAGGTCTGAGCAGAAGTCAAAGGTCAGCGGAAGTCAAAGTTCTGAGCAGAGGTCAAAGGTCAGAGCGGAGGTCAAAAATCTGAGGAAGTCAAAGGTCAGAGCGGAGGTCAAAGGTCAGAGTCTAGGTCAAGGGTCAGAAAGTAGGTCAAAGGTCAGAGCCGAAGTCAAAGGTCAGAGCGAAGGTCAAAGGTCAGAGCAGAGGTCAAAGGTCAGAGCGGACCCACACTCACCCAGAAATGCTGATGGTGACACAGTTCCATTACTCCGTGAAACCATGACGCTAATGCCGGTTTCCACGAACGGGACGGAGAATTCCACGACCTCCGACCTCTCCTCGTTGATGGTCAGGGAGCCGATGGCCATGTCTGCCCGACTGGACACCACCTGGAACCGACAGAACCCACAGTGAGATGGAGATAGAGGACAGAAGAGGTCTTTAAGGGTTTAAGGGTTAAAGGTGGACGTTTGGGTCTGTAAGGGTTAAAGGTGGACGTTTGGGTCTGTAAGGGTTAAAGGTGGATGTTTGGGTCTGTAAGGGTTAAAGGTGGACGTTTGGGTCTGTAAGGGTTAAAGGTGGACGTTTGGGTCTGTAAGGGTTAAAGGTGGACGTTTGGGTCTGTAAGGGTTAAAGGTGGACGTTTGGGTCTGTAAGGGTTAAAGGTGGACGTTTGGGTCTGTAAGGGTTAAAGGTGGACGTTTGGGTCTGTAAGGGTTAAAGGTGGACGTTTGGGTCTGTAAGGGTTAAAGGTGGACGTTTGGGTCTGTAAGGGTTAAAGGTGGACGTTTGGGTCTGTAAGGGTTAAAGTGTGTGTTTGGGTCTGTAAGGGTTAAAGGTGGACGTTTGGGTCTGTAAGGGTTAAAGGTGTGTGTTTGGGTCTGTAAGGGTTAAAGGTGTGTGTTTGGGTCTGTAAGGGTTAAAGGTGTGTGTTTGGGTCTGTAAGGGTTAAAGGTGGACGTTTGGGTCTGTAAGGGTTAAAGGTGTGTGTTTGGTCTGTAAGGGTTAAAGGTGTGTGTTTGGTCTGTAAGGGTTAAAGGTGTGTGTTTGGGTCTGTAAGGGTTAAAGGTGGACGTTTGGGTCTGTAAGGGTTAAAGGTGGACATTTGGGTCTGTAAGGGTTAAAGGTGTGTGTTTGGGTCTGTAAGGGTTAAAGGTGTGTGTTTGGGTCTGTAAGGGTTAAAGGTGTGTGTTTGGGTCTGTAAGGGTTAAAGGTGGACGTTTGGGTCTTTAAGGGTTAAAGGTGGACGTTTGGGTCTTTAAGGGTTAAAGGTGGACATTTGGGTCTGTAAGGGTTAAAGGTGGACGTTTGGGTCTGTAAGGGTTAAAGGTGTGTGTTTGGGTCTGTAAGGGTTAAAGGTGGACGTTTGGGTCTGTAAGGGTTAAAGGTGTGTGTTTGGGTCTGTAAGGGTTAAAGGTGGACGTTTGGGTCTGTAAGGGTTAAAGCTGGATGTTTGGGTCTGTAAGGGTTAAAGGTGTGTGTTTGGGTCTGTAAGGGTTAAAGGTGTGTGTTTGGGTCTGTAAGGGTTAAAGGTGGACGTTTGGGTCTGTAAGGGTTAAAGGTGGACGTTTGGGTCTGTAAGGGTTAAAGGTGTGTGTTTGGGTCTGTAAGGGTTAAAGGTGTGTGTTTGGGTCTGTAAGGGTTAAAGGTGGACGTTTGGGTCTGTAAGGGTTAAAGGTGGACGTTTGGTCTTTAAGGGTTAAAGGTGGACGTTTGGGTCTGTAAGGGTTAAAGGTGTGTGTTTTGTCTGTAAGGGTTAAAGGTGTGTGTTTGGTCTGTAAGGGTTAAAGGTGGAACGTTTGGTCTGTAAGGGTTAAAGGTGTGTTTGGGTCTGTAAGGGTTAAAGGTGGACGTTGGGTCTGTAAGGGTTAAAGGTGGACGTTTGGGTCTGTAGGGTTAAAGGTGTGTGTTTGGGTCTGTAAGGGTTAAGGTGGACGTTTGGGTCTGTAGGGGTTAAAGGTGGACATTTTGGGTCTGTAGGGTTAAAGGTGGACGTTTGGGTCTGTAAGGGTTAAAGGTGTGGTGTTTGGGTCTGTAAGGGTTAAGAGTGGACAGTTTGGGTCTGTAAGGGTTAAGGGGGTGTTTGGGGTCTGTAAGGGTTAAAGGAGGACGTTTGGGTCTGTAAGGGTTAAAGGGTGGACGTTTGGGTCTGTAAGGGTTAAAGGTGTGGTTTGGGTCTGTAAGGGTTAAAGGTGTGTGTTTGGGTCTGTAAGGGTTAAAGGTGGACGTTTGGGTCTGTAAGGGTTAAAGGTGGACGTTTGGGTCTTTAAGGGTTAAAGGTGTGTGTTTGGGTCTGTAAGGGTTAAAGGTGTGTGTTTGGGTCTGTAAGGGTTAAAGGTGTGTGTTTGGGTCTGTAAGGGTTAAAGGTGTGTGTTTGGGTCTGTAAGGGTTAAAGGTGGACATTTGGGTCTGTAAGGGTTAAAGGTGGACATTTGGGTCTGTAAGGGTTAAAGGTGTGTGTTTGGGTCTGTAAGGGTTAAAGGTGTGTGTTTGGGTCTGTAAGGGTTAAAGGTGTGTGTTTGGGTCTGTAAGGGTTAAAGGTGTGTGTTTGGGTCTGTAAGGGTTAAAGGTGGACGTTTGGGTCTTTAAGGGTTAAAGGTGGACGTTTGGGTCTTTAAGGGTTAAAGGTGGACATTTGGGTCTGTAAGGGTTAAAGGTGGACGTTTGGGTCTGTAAGGGTTAAAGGTGTGTGTTTGGGTCTGTAAGGGTTAAAGGTGGACGTTTGGGTCTGTAAGGGTTAAAGGTGTGTGTTTGGGTCTGTAAGGGTTAAAGGTGGACGTTTGGGTCTGTAAGGGTTAAAGGTGGACGTTTGGGTCTGTAAGGGTTAAAGGTGGACGTTTGGGTCTGTAAGGGTTAAAGGTGGACGTTTGGGTCTGTAAGGGTTATAGGTGGACATTTGGGTCTGTAAGGGTTAAAGGTGGACGTTTGGGTCTGTAAGGGTTAAAAGTGTGTGTTTGGGTCTGTAAGGGTTAAAGGTGTGTGTTTGGGTCTGTAAGGGTTAAAGGTGGATGTTTGGGTCTGTAAGGGTTAAAGGTGGACGTTTGGGTCTGTAAGGGTTAAAGGTGGACGTTTGGGTCTTTAAGGGTTAAAGGTGTGTGTTTGGGTCTGTAAGGGTTAAAGGTGTGTGTTTGGGTCTGTAAGGGTTAAAGGTGTGTGTTTGGGTCTGTAAGGGTTAAAGGTGGACGTTTGGGTCTGTAAGGGTTAAAGGTGTGTGTTTGGGTCTGTAAGGGTTAAAGGTGTGTGTTTGGGTCTGTAAGGGTTAAAGGTGGACATTTGGGTCTGTAAGGGTTAAAGGTGGACATTTGGGTCTGTAAGGGTTAAAGGTGTGTGTTTGGGTCTGTAAGGGTTAAAGGTGTGTGTTTGGGTCTGTAAGGGTTAAAGGTGTGTGTTTGGGTCTGTAAGGGTTAAAGGTGTGTGTTTGGGTCTGTAAGGGTTAAAGGTGGACGTTTGGGTCTTTAAGGGTTAAAGGTGGACGTTTGGGTCTTTAAGGGTTAAAGGTGGACATTTGGGTCTGTAAGGGTTAAAGGTGGACGTTTGGGTCTGTAAGGGTTAAAGGTGTGTGTTTGGGTCTGTAAGGGTTAAAGGTGGACGTTTGGGTCTGTAAGGGTTAAAGGTGTGTGTTTGGGTCTGTAAGGGGTAAAGGTGGACGTTTGGGTCTGTAAGGGTTAAAGCTGGATGTTTGGGTCTGTAAGGGTTAAAGGTGTGTGTTTGGGTCTGTAAGGGTTAAAGGTGTGTGTTTGGGTCTGTAAGGGTTAAAGGTGGACGTTTGGGTCTGTAAGGGTTAAAGGTGTGTGTTTGGGTCTGTAAGGGTTAAAGGTGTGTGTTTGGGTCTGTAAGGGTTAAAGGTGGACGTTTGGGTCTGTAAGGGTTAAAGGTGGACGTTTGGGTCTTTAAGGGTTAAAGGTGGACGTTTGGGTCTGTAAGGGTTAAAGGTGTGTGTTTGGGTCTGTAAGGGTTAAAGGTGTGTGTTTGGGTCTGTAAGGGTTAAAGGTGGACGTTTGGGTCTGTAAGGGTTAAAGGTGGTGTTTGGGTCTGTAAGGGTTAAAGGTGGACGTTTGGGTCTGTAAGGGTTAAAGGTGGACGTTTGGGTCTGTAAGGGTTAAAGGTGTGTGTTTGGGTCTGTAAGGGTTAAAGGTGGACGTTTGGGTCTGTAAGGGTTAAAGGTGGACATTTGGGTCTGTAAGGGTTAAAGGTGGACGTTTGGGTCTGTAAGGGTTAAAGGTGTGTGTTTGGGTCTGTAAGGGTTAAAGGTGGACGTTTGGGTCTGTAAGGGTTAAAGGTGTGTGTTTGGGTCTGTAAGGGTTAAAGGAGGACGTTTGGGTCTGTAAGGGTTAAAGGTGGACGTTTGGGTCTGTAAGGGTTAAAGGTGTGTGTTTGGGTCTGTAAGGGTTAAAGGTGTGTGTTTGGGTCTGTAAGGGTTAAAGGTGGACGTTTGGGTCTGTAAGGGTTAAAGGTGGACGTTTGGGTCTGTAAGGGTTAAAGGTGTGTGTTTGGGTCTGTAAGGGTTAAAGGTGGACGTTTGGGTCTGTAAGGGTTAAAGGTGGACGTTTGGGTCTGTAAGGGTTAA
>NW_021941731.1:0-10000 GCF_902148855.1 Sphaeramia orbicularis
ACACAAAGAGAGAGAGAGAGACTGAGAGACAGAAAGAGAGAGACACAGAGAGAGAGAGACAGAGAGAAAGAGAGAGAGAGACACAAAGAGAGAGAGAGAGACAGAGAGAGAGAGAGAGAGAGAGAGAGACAAAGAGAGAGAGAGAGAGAGAGAGACAGAGAGAAAGAGACACACACACACACACATTGGGAATCCAACCAACAACCTCCCAGTCCCAGTCTGTCTGTGTGATCTAGTAAAATTGTATGTGTGTGTGTGTGTGTGGGGGGGGGGGGGGTTAGGGTTAGGCCTAATATCAAATATGACATTAGCTCTGATTTTCTGATGCAGATGTTCTAAACACTCCTGTGGAATTTTTTTTTTTTTCTTTTCTCATCCAAACCCCCCCACCCCCCCACCCTGAACGTTCCTTTCCTCCCTCTGTAAACCTGCTCTTTCAGCTCCTCCACTCTTTGTCCAGTTCAGTGTCTAAATCTGATCATGATGGGACAGTTCATGGTCCTGTCAGACTGTATGGACACAGTACTGTGGACCAGGAACAGTCTGAGGTCAGGGTCATGGTGGAGGTCAAAGGTCATGGTGGTCAAAGGTCATGGTGGAGGTCAAAGGTCATGGTGGTCAAAGGTCATGGTGGAGGTTAAAGGTCACGGTGGAGGTCAAAGGTCATGGTGGTCAAAGGTCATGGTGGAGGTCAAAGGTCATGGTGGTCAAAGGTCATGGTGGAGGTTAAAGGTCACGGTGGAGGTCAAAGGTCATGGTGGTCAAAGGTCATGGTGGAGGTCAAAGGTCATGGTGGAGGTTAAAGGTCACGGTGGAGGTCAAAGGTTATGGTGGGGGTTAAAGGTCATGGTGGAGGTTAAAGGTCACCAAAATGATTAGTTTTTTCATAAATTCATACATTGTGACATGTGATCAAATGTGTCCTCAGTTGTGTTCCTCTGGTTTCCTGGTGCCCCCCCCGGTCCTTTACAGACACAGTACAGATTCAAACATGGACAGAACATTAGTATGGAGGAAACACCAGCACACATTTAGGAGGGAAGCACTAACACTTCATTCATTCATTCATTTTCTGAACCCGCTTTATCCTCACTAGGGTCATGGGGGCGGAGCCCATCCCAGCTACTTACAGGTGAAGGCGGGGTTCACCCTGGGCATGTGACCAGTTCATCACAGACTGAAGGGATGGAACCATATGAAAATGTCATATCACTGCCACTGTGACCAAAATGATCTGTTACTGAAATTGTGCTCAAAATGTTCAAAAAGTACTAATGCACACACTGAAAGAATTGAACCAAGTTGTATTTTAAAAAAACAAAAAACAAATAAAATTATAGTCCCAATTAGGGCTGGGTAAAAAAAATCAATTTAATCAATCTTAGATCGATCTCATTTTAATTTTGCGTAATCGATTAATAGTGGATGAGATGGATTTTTCGGAGCAGGAGTGGGAGTACGCGGAACTGTGGGCCGCTCCGTCTTGTGAAGCCCTGGGGAAGACTTGGTCTCACTCATGGCGGCTCTGACGCGGAAAAGACGCGGAGGAAGGGTGAGGAAAACCCCTCCTCCCCCTCCACCCGGCCTCAAACTGGAACCCGCAGTGTGAAGGAAGTGGCCGCCCGGCGAGTCGCAGAACCCGGTCGTTCTTGGAATAATCACTTGGATCCAGACTCTCACCTGTGGCAGAGTCTGGAGTTAGAGGAAGAGTAGAGCGACAATGTCCGACCACTACACTACCCCCCCCACTGCACCCTGACCAACATTCACAGAGTGCACACACCCCCCAACCCCGCTCCGCTCCAACCAACAATCACGGAGCACCCCCACCACCCCCACCCCCAGTGAGTAGAAGCCTCCAGCCATAAAACAGAATAAAGATGACGAAGAAGTCCGTTCAGATCCACTGCACAAACATGGACATGTTTGTGTCCTGGTCATTATTTCAGAGCACACTCAGCTAATGCTGCTGAAACGTCAGATTTATTTCCTTTCTAACATCAATATTGACACCAGTATTGATGTGTTGCATGACTGCGGTACTCAAATAATCAGATTACAACTCAAAATTGTACTTTGGTATCACTAAATTACTCTGAATCAGTCAATTAATACTGAATCGAATCAATATTGAATCGAATGGAATCATGATTAATCGATTCAGAACCTTATGAATCGAAATCGAATTGATTATGGAAATTGGCCGTGACACCCAGCCCTAGTCCCACTGTCCCTTCTGTGTCAGAAACATTCCCATATTAACCCTTAGTGGTCTGAGTCTATTCTGTCTGTTTTTCATACTATAGAAACAAATGTTTACTATACCCATGTTTGGATCTGTTTTTTCAGCACAACTTCATCTAGATCATCTGTCTGTTATTTTTTCACTTTAACCTACTATAAAAACACAAAAGGACAGAAAACATAAAAAAATATAAAATCCTGTTAGAAAAATGTACATAATTTATTGCATAAATAACACAGATATTTAAAAAAACCTTTTCACAGACTTTAAAAGTGAATATTGGTTCAAATATTAGGTATAGAAAATTAAAACTGTAATAAATTAAAACTGTACTCAAATATTTGACATTAAAGCAGATCTGTACAGAGGGTTTTTTTCCCTTAAAAATGCGGTAATCAAACACAGTTATGATGAGAATTAGAATTTAAACGCTAACACTAACCGTCTGTGATTGTACCGCCGTTTATCGTTACATCGGTAATGATTACATCCCTAATACAGAGACAAAAAATCACTGTCACATTCACACCTATGGGTGATTTAGATTAACCAATAGAGGGTCTGCATGTGACGTCACCACGAGCAGAAGTCACCGTGGCTCCGCCCACTGAGTGTCAGACAGAAGCAGATGATTGACAGCGTTGGCTTCAATCCTGTCTGAACTGAAGAACAATACTGAATCCAAATGGGGCAGAGCTGTTGTGTTTGATTGTATTTTCAGGTTCTTAAAGCAGTGGGAGCTATCGTTTACAGACACCCAAAGACAAAGAAAAGAGAAGGAGATGGATCCACAAACCCAGGAAACCAAACCTAGATCTGTGGATCCTGTTTGGGGTCAGCTAACATTCACTGATGCTGTATTTTTGGTCCAATCAGACCTGAAATGACCTGTTGTTTTGGCTAACGGTCCTTCTTAGTGCAGCTCTTGGTTTCATGATCAGATCTTTCCTGGTTTTTGTCTCATTTTGTGATTGTGAACCTTGTGCTCCTACATGATTAGTAAACGAACTGAAACTGAGGCCAACCTAGTTTTACAAATACGGAGGAACTGGAGAATAAAGCTACGACGGAGTATTAGGACCACAGAAGAAAAGAAAAACACTGGGCACTACCAGAAGAAAGTCGGAAAATATGGAGATAAAACCTGGAATTTTATGAGAATAAAGTCAAAGACAAAAAGAATCACAATGTTATGAGGATAAAGTCGTAGTTATAAAAAAAACCTCATAATTTCACAAAAATGTCATTGGTTTATGAGATTAAAGTCGTCATATTCCAACAATAAAGCCATAATATTAGCATGGGTGGGTGAGGGGGACATGTGGGGACACTAGAGACACGTGGGGACATGTGGGGACACCAAAGACACGTGGGGACATGTGGGGACACTAGAGACACATGGGGACATGTGGGGACACTGGAGACACGTGGAGACATGTGGGGATGCTGGAGACATATTAGGACATGTGGGGACACTAGAGACACGAGGGGACATGTGGGGACACTGGAGACACGTTGGGAAGCTGGAGACATGTGTATACGTTTGAGACATGTGGCGACACATGGGGACAATGGAGACGTGTGGGGACACGGGGGGACGCTGAGACCGGTTGTTTTGAAGATGTGTGGGGACATGTGTGGACATGTGGGACATGTGGGACATGTGGGACATGAGCTGGATGGATGTGTTTGTTGATCCTGGATCCACGTGTTTGGAATGTGATGAATTCAGAGCCAGAACTGAGTCCAACTGTGTTTCTG
The DNA here is from genome assembly GCF_902148855.1 of Sphaeramia orbicularis. Taxonomy (NCBI): domain Eukaryota; kingdom Metazoa; phylum Chordata; class Actinopteri; order Kurtiformes; family Apogonidae; genus Sphaeramia; species Sphaeramia orbicularis. The sequence goes on from NW_021941731.1 coordinate 4,007, forward strand.
ATAAAAAATACAGCTGGATGTCAACTGAAGCATTTCCAATGGGAATTTAGAAGCATTTCTAATGTGACTTTTGCTTTGCATCGCCCCCTTAAACCCCACCCACCCACCCAGTTCCCTTTTTCCTGGATCCACCTCTGATCCTCCAATCAGGTCTGAACACATGGTCCTGAACCGCCTGAGCCCACTGGTTCAGGACTCATTTTCCATCCTATTAGCTCCGCCTCCAGCCCGTTCCGCCGTCCCTGAACTGCCGCCGCCACCTTATCATACACACACGCACGACACACTGTTAGCCCCACCCCCAACCTAGCGGGTGGAACCAGCGGGTCCAAACACAGGCCGCTTCAGAACCGATCTGCAATGACATCAGAACCAGCAGGTCCAAAAACTGGACGGTGACGAGTCAGCGTTCAGGCGAAGGGAAAGACCTGGTTACTGTGTGTGTGTGTGTGTTTACTGTGTGTGTATTTACTGTGTGTGTGTTTTCTGTGTTTTCTGTGTGTTTTTTGTGTGTTTTTTGTGCATGTGGACGTAAAAGGACAGTCCTGGAAGCGTGTCAGCTGAATGTGACAGTAAACGAATGTTGGCGACGTGAGTGAAATCGACAAAGAGCCGAGTGGGAAGGACTGGGTTTTGTGATGAGACAGCTGCACTGTAAAAAAAAAAAAAAAAAAAAAAAACCTGGAAAAAAAATGGAAAAAAATTGGGAAAAAAAACCTGGAAAAAAAAAACTGTTAAAAAAAATGTTTAAAAAAAAAATGTAAAAAAAAAAAGAAAAAAAAACTGTAAAAAAATAAAATAAAATAAAAACTGTAAAAAAATTACATTAAAAAAACCTGTATTATTCCAGCAGCAGGGGTGCCAAAAAATATTGTAAAATAAGGGAAAATTACCGTCTCATAAAATACAGTAATTTTCCATAATTAAAATGCAGTTTTTTGCCCTAACTTTACATGAGATTTGTTTTGCTTTTTTTTTTCTGACTTTTTAATGTTTAATAAAGAATATTTACATATATTAAAACAATCCAATTCCCTATAAATAAATAAATAAATATATATATACACACACACACACACACTGTAACAAATTTTACTGTTAAATAACAGTAAAATACTGTCAGCTCGAGTTGCCAGCATGCTACAGTTATTCTACAGTATCTCTACTGTAATCTACAACCCCAAATGCCACAGCATGGTGACAGTTCCACTGATAAAATCACATTTATCTGATAAATGAACAACCTCAGCAGGATGGAGCGATGGCAGTGGAGGCAGAAGGATGAAAGCAACAGGTGTCCTCTGTTCCACTGCTGGATGGTCCAGGGGAAAAGAGTCGTTTTTTTCTGTATTTATTTTTTCCTTCTGTTTCATAAAAAAACCACTAACCTTTGATGCAGCCAGTCTATAGTTAACATTGGTTAGATTGAATCTTTTCTAAACGAGCTGGTGGGACTTGATGCCAGATGACTTTGTTCATTTCAGTTCTGGGCGGACAGCAGTGGAGGAGCTGAAGAAAAGACTGGAGAATACTGACACATGTAGCAGGAGCTGACTGTTTTAAATGTCCTCCTGAAAGACCTCAGTATTTACAGCATTATACTGGATTTACAAAGAACAGCAGGATACTGGACAAAATTTACCATTTTTTTACAGTAATTTGTTATAGAGTGTGTGTGTGTGTGTGTATGTGTGTGTGTATATATATATATATATATATATATATTAGTGGTGGGCAGCGATTAAATTTTTTAATTGCGATTAATCGCATGGCTTCCTGCGATTAATCGTGATTAATCGCATAGTTGTTGGGGGGGGAGACGCATCAACAGCATGTATTGCCTTTTAGTGATATTCCAGACTGGAAGTACTCCGGTGATAAAAATAATTGCACGTCAGTGCTTCCAAACAACTGTGTCCTTCTCAACCCCACCGTCTGAAGACATTTAAATGAAAATGTCCATGTAAAAAACCACTACTTTTACACATGTTTATGTCCACACCAGTGTATTTACAGTTGTGAGTGATTTACAGGAGTCTTAGTCCCACTAATCAGTACTGATACTAATAAGCCCATTAATATGTGATGTTCAGTTCAAAGCAAGCAAAAGGGGCCCTGAAGTAGTCAGAATAAGTTGCACTAATGTATGTTTTGTCCTTTCCGTGTTATCGTGGTTAGTTCGGACATAGAACTAACAGGCATGTTTCTTTCACTCTGTTTGTTTGGCCCCAAAAACGTTTGCCTGTGAGTATTTTATGTTCAGTTGTTCTAAGAATGAATAGTATCAAATATCTCTGATGTGAACCTTTGTTGCTGAATAAAAAGACGTTGTGAATCTTTAATTAACCTGTAAATGCTAATCGTTAGCGTGTCTATGGATTTTCCCATTCAAGTTAGCATCGAGATAAAATGACTGCTAATACAACATTCACATCGTAAATGAGTAAAGGTTAGTTCAAAGGCTGACATATTAGACCTAAACACAACCAATGAATTTACATAAACTTAGCATGAGCCTGTAGAAAGAATTAGCAACCCATCTCTGACTGCTTGCATAAACAAATTAGCTTAAACATCAGCATTACTTGTAAAGTTCGCCAGTTTTCTCCTCTCAGCTGCACATACACACAGCACCGGTGTGTGGACCGGCAAAATAAAAGCATGAGTTTCAAAATAAGAGTCCGTATGTATAAATCAACTAAGACTTGCTTGAAAGGCAGAACAATAATAAAACGGCGTTAACGTGAGATAAAAAAAATTGTCGGCGTTATTTAATGAATGCGTTAACACGGTAATAACGCGTTAACTTGCCCACCCCTAATATATATATATATACATATATATATATATATATATATATATATATATATACATATATATATATATGTGTGTGTGTGTGTGTGTGTGTATATATATATATATATATATATATATATATATATATATATATATATATATATATATGCATATATATAAATAATTTTCAGTGAGACTCAGTTGTCCAATCCACTGATAAAAACTGTATTTGGACAGTTTATCAGTGCTTATACATGTTATACATTCACAAAAATACATTTATTCAACATTTTTGTTGTGAAACCTCCTGTAATTACACAAGATATTTGTCAATGAACAAACAAGTCTGGTTCAACTGACAGAACTAATACTTCTGTTACTGTTAACTGTCAGTAATTTTATCTGGTTTTATTATTTATTTTTTACTGCATTAAACTTTAAATTAACAGTTTAATCTCATAAATAGAAAAGAAATATTTGTGAAATTACGATACATTTGCAAATGTATTTTAACTGTATTTTTCTGTGAAAGAAAAAAATTCTTTTAAAAAACTTAAAATTTTATGGTTCTTCACAGTTACAGTTTATTCCTGTTCTTTTCCATTTGACATGTAAAATCACAGTCTGTTTTTGTCATTTTATTGATATTTTCCTGTATCTGAAAAATACAGGAAAAATCTGTCGAACAAACATTGAAAATTCTGTTAAATTACAGATTTTTTTTACAGTGTGCTGCACAAACGGGGCTCCTTCTGAACGCCAACGCTGCAATTAATGTCAACCTGGTTAAATTCACAGCTTCATTTCCAGGATTGGCTGGTGGTCAGGTGGGGGGGGGGTCTGCTTGGACAGCTGGGGACAGGATAAGTACCTTGGCTACAGTGTGGGCTCAGAGCTGCCTGAAAAAAAATGAAAAAACCTGAAAAAACAGCAGCTGATCGCTGAAAGTAGGGCTGTTCACTTCCATATTTAATCCAATTTGATCCCAGAACCAGTAAAATAATGACTTAATAACCTGTAAATAATGACAAATTCAAGTTCTTCATTTTGTTTTGGTACAAAAAGCCCAATTAAATTATGAAAATATTTACATTTTACAAAAAAGATGTGAATAACCTGAAAAAACAGACATTTCATTAGAAAAATTAGTTCAGTTTTATCAATATTCTGCCTGGACTTCTTATTTCTACATGTGCATTTCCACACAGTGTTCCATAAACATTTGGGCACAGACAGAATATTGTTCAGATGTTGGAGTTTGAACTAAAATGTGAACAGTTTCTCCAATATTCCATCTGTTATTATGAACACAACTGCAGATCCCAGTGGATCCATAAATGCACCAAACATTTAGGAACAGACAGAATATTGTTCAAACTGCACAGTTCAGGTTGTTCATCGGTTTTTATTTATGTATTTATTTGCATTTTATTGTGAAAGAACAGTTTTGTAAATGTAAATATCATCAGTGTAATATTATTTTTTTCACTTAAACTTTTTTCCACATAATTGTTCACAGTAAATGCGTGTTTGTCATTCTTTCTGGTTTATTGTGTTGTTCTTTTGACTGTAGATCCCACTGGTCTGTATGTGGAACCTGAACCAAAAGGATCTGGACCACCTGGACTGTTCAGGTTCAGTTCTGCACTTTCATCCTCCAGGGCCGCAGTGGAACCTTTAGCGGGGGGGGGCAGATTTGGGCCCCAGGACGCATGTTTGACATGTGACTTAAAGGGACTGTATTTAAGGGGACTGTAATTAAGGGGACTGTATTTAAGGAGATTTCACTGATAGGAGGAGGAGCCTACGGGAACCCGCAAGCGCGCGGCTCGCAGACACCAGAGGGATGAAATCGATTTTACGATTTCCCTTTTTTAAAAATTGTCCTAATTAAAAAATCCGATTTCGATTTAAAATCGATTAATCGTGCAGCCCTAATACATACATACATACATACACACACACACATACATACATACATACACACACACACACACACACACACACATACATACATACACACACACACATACATGCATACATACATACATATACACATACATACATATACACATACACACATACATACATATACACATACATACACACATACATTCATACACACACACACACACTATATATATCCAACAGTATTCCCTCTCCTGCTTTGACTCCCATATGAATGTCAGGTCCATCCCATTCCTAGTCTATGGGTTCAGTCTGACGTGGCTCCACCCTTTGCAGCTCTAACAGCTTCAACTCTTCTGGGAAGGCTGTCCACAAGGTTTAGGAGTGTGTTCATGGGAATTTTGGACCATTCTTCCAGAAGCGCATTTGTGAGGTCCCACACTGATGTTGGACAGAAGGCCTGGCTCTCAGTCTGCGCTCTAATTCATCCAAAGGTGTTCTATGGGGTTGAGGTCAGGACTGTGTGCAGGCCAGTCCAGTTCATCCACACCAGACTCTGTCCTCCATGTCCAAATGGACCTTGCTTTGTGCACTGGTGCACAGTCATGTTGGAAGAGGAAGGGGCCGGCTCCAAACTGTTCCCACAAAGTTGGGAGCGTGGAATTGTCCCAAATGTCTTGTTCTGCTGAAGCATTCCCAGTTCCTTTCACTGGAACTAAGGGGCCCAGCCCAGCTCCTGAAAAACAACCCCACACCATAACCCCCCCTCCACCAAACTTTACACTCGGCACAATGCGCTCCCACAAGTATCGTTCTCCTGGAGACCACCAAACCCAGACCCGTCCGTCAGATCGCCAGATGTCGAAGTGTGATTGGTCAGTCCACAGAAGGCTCCTCCCCTGCTCTACAGTCCAGTGGCGGCGTGCTTTACACCACTGCATCCACCGCTGTGCATTGCACTTGCTGATGTATGGCTTGGATGCGGCTGCTCGGCCACGGAAACCCATTCCATGAAGCTCTGTGCACACTGTTCTGGAGCTAATCTGAAGGACACATGAAGTTTGGAGGTCTGTACCATTGACTCTGCAGACAGTCGTCCACCTCTTCACACTCTGCGCCTCAGCATCCGCTGACCCCGCTCCGTCAGTTTCCGTGGCCTACCACTGCGTGGCTGAGTTGCCGTCGTTCCCAAACACTTCCACTTTCTTATAATCCAGCTGACAGCTGACTGTGGAATATTTAGGAGCCAGGAAAGTTCACCACTGGATTTGTGTCACAGGTGGCATCCTA
>NW_021941731.1:15000-34668 GCF_902148855.1 Sphaeramia orbicularis
AGGTCTGTCCATCCTCAGGTCTGTCCATCCTCAGGTCTGTCCATCCTCTGGTCTGTCCATCCTCTGGTCTGTCCATCCTCAGTATCATTGGTCCGTTCGTCTGTCTGTCATTCCTCAGCTCGATCTGCTGTATTATGAACAGTTTGGAAGTTCCATCCACTATAAACAAACCCCATGTGTTTACATTCAGACACATGGGGTTTGTTTATAGTGGATGGAACTAAGAAACAGTTCACTGTTACACAGCAGACCGAGCTGAGGAATGACAGACGAACGGACCAATGATACTGAGGATGGACAGACCTGAGGATGGACAGACCTGAGGACACACTGCTCATCAAAGTCTGCAGCACCTTTAAGGAAAGAAGGTGAAAACGATGTCATGAACCAGGAACTGAAACATGGTTCTAATTAGAACTAATGACAAAAAGGTCCAGAACTAATGAGGACAGCCCCAATTAAAAGCAGAACTAATGCATTTTCCACCTTAATAATGACAACTGCACTGACATGTGAGTAAAACCAACAGTAGATTAGACCGATAAAGAAATGAAGAGAAGAAGAGGAAGTGATGGAGGAGGTGATGGAGGTGGTGATGGAGGAGGAGATAGAGGAGGAGGAGATAGAGGAGGAGGAGGTGAAAAGGACAGAAGTGAAAGAGGTGAAGGAAAACCTGAGTTCCACATGCCTAGTTCACGCCTGTTCACTCCTGTCCACTACTGTCCTCTCCTGTCCTCTCATGTCTACTCCTGTCCAATACTGTCCACTCTGTCCACTCCTGTCCACTACTGTCCACTCTGTCCACTCCTGTCCACTCTGTCCACTCCTGTCCTCTCATGTCTACTCCTGTCCAATACTGTCCACTACTGTCCACTCTGTCCACTCCTGTCCACTACTGTCCTCTCCTGTCCACACCTGTCCTCTACTGTCCACTCTGTCCACTCCTGTCCTCTACTGTCCACTCTGTCCACTACTGTCCACTCCTGTCCTCTCCTTTCCACTCCTGTCCTCTACTGTCCACTCTGTCCACTCCTGTCCTCTCATGTCTACTCCTGTCCAATACTGTCCACTACTGTCCACTCTGTCCACTCCTGTCCTCTACTGTCCACTCTGTCCACTCCTGTCCTCTACTGTCCACTCTGTCCACTACTGTCCACTCCTGTCCTCTCCTTTCCACTCCTGTCCTCTACTGTCCACTCTGTCCACTCCTGTCCTCTCATGTCTACTCCTGTCCAATACTGTCCACTCCTGTCCTCTACTGTCCACTCCTGTCCTCTACTGTCCACTCTGTCCACTACTGTCCACTCCTGTCCTCTCCTTTCCACTCCTGTCCACTCTGTCCACTCCTGTCCTCTCATGTCTACTCCTGTCCAATACTGTCCACTACTGTCCACTCTGTCCACTCCTGTCCTCTACTGTCCACTCCTGTCCTCTACTGTCCACTCTGTCCACTCCTGTCCTCTCCTTTCCACTCCTGTCCTCTACTGTCCACTCTGTCCACTCCTGTCCAGTTCTCTAACCCTAACCCTGACTAGGGACTGTCCACATCTGTCAGGTGGATGTGGGCGTGTCCACATCTGTCGGGTGGATGTGGGCGTGTCCCCAGGTCCACATCTGTCTGGCGGATGTGGGCATGTCCACATCTGTTGGGTGGATGTGGGCGTGTCCCCAGGTCCACATCTGTCTGGTGGATGTGGGCGTGTCCACATCTGTCTGGTGGATGTGGGCGTGTCCCCAGGTCCACATCTGTCTGGTGGATGTGGGCGTGTCCACATCTGTCTGGTGGATGTGGGCGTGTCCCCAGGTCTACATCTGTCTGGTGGATCTGGTGGATCAAACGTCCCCCCTTGGTTGGACCCACATGTGTTCCTCTTCCACAGCATTCCTGAATCCTGATTTCAGGGTTCTGTTCCTAACCCCAACCCTGACCCTGACCCCCCAGAGGAGTTCCACAGGTGGACCCACATGATCCACCATTTATTTACACAGACCACAGAACAGAAGAAAGAGGGAATATTCCAGAACACAAGGGGAACAGGGGCTAGAGACCCACATAGACCAGTATAGACCAACATAGATCCACACAGACCCACAAAGACCATCATAGACCCACACAGACCCACAAACACCATCATAGACCCACACAGAACCACATAGACCAGCATAGACCCACACAAACCCACATAGACCGGCATAGACCTGCATAGACCAGCATAGACCCACACAGACCCACATAGACCCACACAGACCCACACATACCCACATGGACCCACATGGACCCACATGGACCCACACAGACCCACACACACCCACATAGACCCACACGGACCCACACGGACCCACACAGACCCACACAGACCCACATAAACCCACACAGACCCACACAGACCCACATAGACCCACACAGACCCACACAGACCCACACAGACCCACATAAACCCACACAGACCCACACAGACCCACACAGACCCACATAGACCCACATGGACCCACACGGACCCACACACACCCACACACACCCACACAGACCCACATAAACCCACACACACCCACACAGACCCACACAGACCCACATAGACCCACACACACCCACACGGACCCACACAGACCCACACAGACCCACACACACCCACACAGACCCACAGAGACCCACATAGACCCACATGGACCCACACGGACCCACACACACCCACACAGACCCACATAGACCCACACGGACCCACACAGACCCACACAGACCCACACAGACCCACACACACCCACACAGACCCACACAGACCCACACACACCCACACAGACCCACACACACCCACACACACCCACACAGACCCACACAGACCCACACAGACCCACACACACCCACACAGACCCACACAGACCCACACAGACCCACACACACCCACACAGACCCACAGAGACCCACATAGACCCACATGGACCCACACGGACCCACACACACCCACACAGACCCACATAGACCCACACGGACCCACACAGACCCACACAGACCCACACAGACCCACACGGACCCACACGGACCCACACAGACCCACACAGACCCACATAAACCCACACAGACCCACACAGACCAACATAGACCCACACACACCCACACAGACCCACATAGACCCACATAGACCCACACAGACCCACACAGACCCACATAAACCCACACAGACCCACACAGACCAACATAGACCCACACAGACCCACACACACCTTTATATCAAGTAAAAATTTTAAAAAAAGAGGAAAATAATCCAATATGAGGAAGTCACCCAATGAATCATATAACGATAGATAGATAGATAGATAGATAGATAGATAGATAGATAGATAGATAGATAGATAGATAGATAGATAGATAGATAGATAGATAGATAGATAGATAGATAGATAGATGTTAGTGCTGGGCAACAATTGAAATTCTTAATTGCAATTAATCATGTGGATTTCTGTGATTAATTACATAGTTATATGTGTGGGGGGGGGGGTATTTGTTTCAGTGGTGTTTCAGACTGAAGTACTCCACTGATGAAAATAACTGCACATGTCAGTGCTTCCAAACCCCCCCCCCCCCCCCATCTGAAGACATTTAAATGAAAATGTCCCCTGTCCCTGTGACCCATGGTTTCCCTCCGTGTATTCTCAGAGCCACAGCAACGCACTGAAAAAAGAATATGTGATGTTCAGTTGTTGTCAGAATGAATAGTATCAAATATCTCTGATGTGAACCTTTGTTTCTGGATAAAAAGATGTTGAAAATCTTAAATTAATCTGTAAATGCTAATCATTAGCGTGTCTATGGATTTTCCCATTCGAGTTAGCATCGGGCTAGTGATCTTTTCCCCATTCATTTAAATGTACAGGGTGTCCCATAAGTCTCCATACATAGGAGACATAATACATTCCATACATATATGGTTTTAACATGTATTTCTTTATATTTCTTCTTTATAGTTCTTCAGCAGTGGAGGACACGCATTGAAATGTGTTCCCGACAAAATGGCAGTCATATAGAGCATATTATATAAATAAAAATGGTTTATGTCAAGAAACGTTTATTTTTCCTATGTATGGACACTTCTGGGACACCCTGTAGAATGCAGGGCTGTCAAACTCATTTTAGTTCGGGTTCCAAATTCAGTCTGATCTGATCTGCAGTGGACCCAACCAGAAAAATAAGAACAGAAGAACCGATAAATTATGACAACTCCAAAATTTTGTCTTTGTTTTAGTGTAAAAAAACCCCCATTAAATTATGAAAATACTTACTTTTATAAACTATCCAAACCAAACAGATGTGAATAACCTGAAAAAACGGACATTTCTTCAGTAAAATCAGTGTAATTTTCTCAGTCTTCTTCCTCCACTTCTCATTAGTCCATGTGCATTCTGGATCAGATCTCCAAAGACACTAAACACTGAGGAACAGGAAGAAAAGAGTTCAAACTGGACTGAATTTAATACAGACATTTCAGGTTGGACACATTTGTTCAGGTTAGTCACATTTTATTGGTACAGGAGAGTTTGGAAATGGAAATAGGTTCATCATTTAATGTGATTTTTTTGCATTAAAACAAAGACAAAAATTTAAATTGTTAATTCTTCATTTTTTGGCTTAATTCAAGATTTTTTTTACTTAATTGAAGACTTTTTTTTTTTTTACTTAATTGAAGATTTTTTTTTTTTTTTTTTTTGCTTAATTCCATTCAAGACTGTAGAATTTTTGCACTTGGCAAAAACATCCCAGGGGCCGAACTGGACCCTTTGGCCCCCGGGCTGCATGTTTGACACCCCTGGTATAATGCCATGTAAATGTCCTAAGGCAGTGAACAGAACTCAGACAGATTCAGTTTGTATGTGTCAGTTTTACAGTGAGTCTACAGGAACAGATTTGGACACAAGTTTTGGGCGTCCAGCTTTTCTTGGTAAATCTGTTGTCTATCTGCAGCTAATTGCTACACGTACACAAGCAGAAGAATAGGAGTTACAATAAAACGGCATTAACGGGAGAGAAAAAAATTGTCAGTATTGTTTAGGGATGGAACCATATGACAACTTCATAACGCAGTTATTGTGACCAAAATTATCAGTTCTCATTATTATCATGGTTATACTGAAACTGTACTGAAAATGTTCAAAAAGTACTAATACATACACTGAAAGAATTTAACAAAGTTGTATTTAAAAAAAACAAATACAATAACAGTCCCACTGTCCCTTCTGTGTCAGAAACATTCACATATTAACCCTTAGTGGTCTGAGTCTATTCTGTCTGTTTTTCAGTCCTTCTGATTTGGCCTTTATATACTATAGAAACAAATGTTTACTATACCCATGTTTGGATCTGTTTTTTCAGCACAACTTCATCTATATCATCTGTCTGTTATTTTTTCACTTTAACCTACTATAAAAACACAAAAGGACAAAAAAACACAAAAAAAAATAAAATTCCAATTTGAAAAATGTATATAATTTATTGCATAAATAACACACAGATGTTTAACGAACCTTTTCACAGACTTTAAAAGTGAATATTGGTTAAAATATTAGGTATAGAAAATTAAAATGGTAATAAATTCAAACTATACTCAAATATTTGACATAAAAGCAGATCTGTACAGAGGGTTTTTTCCCTAAAAGTGTGTTAATCAAACACAGTTATCATGAGAATTAGAATTTAAACACTAATACTAACCGTCTGTGATTTTACCACCTTTATGGTTAAACCGGTAATGGTTCCATCCCTGGTGTTATTTAATGAATGTGTTACGCATTAATAACGCATTAACTTGCCCAGCCCTGATATATATATATATATATATATATATATATATATATATATATATATATATATATATATATATATATATATATATATATATATATATATATACATAGACACTGACAATGTGTAGTGGAATGCAGGCTTCAACTGTGGATGTGAAATATGACAATGTGGATATGTGTGTGTGTGTGTGTGTGTGTGTGTGTGTCAGTGGGGGTGGAGGGGTAAACAGGTAGGTGAACACACATCCAGGCCTGAAACCCCCCCCCAGGATCATCTGGTGCATCCTGATGCCTTTAGCAGACACCACCCTGTACAGAGGACAGTGAATGCAGCACCACCCTGAAGGAGGCCTTCACTGACGGACAACCTTCAACACACACACATATATATACATATACGCACACACACACACACACACACACACACACACTCTTTCTTACTGAAGCCTAATGGGATATTCCAGTCCCAGTTGTGTCTCTGAACTCTGTCTGCGCATGCGCCGTCACATCCAAGCATCACAATGAAAATACAAGTTTGTGCTGTTTTAATTCTGTTTTAATTCTGTTTTAATTCTGGTTTTATTCTGTTTTAATTCTGTTTTAATTCTGGTTTTATTCTGTTTTTATTCTGTTTTAATTCTGGTTTTATTCTGTTTTTATTCTGTTTTAATTCTGGTTTTATTCTGGTTTAATTCTGTTTTTATTCTGTTTTAATTCTGTTTTAATTCTGTTTTAATTCTGGTTTTATTCTGTTTTTATTCTGTTTTAATTCTGTTTTAATTCTGTTTTAATTCTGGTTTTATTCTGTTTTTATTCTGTTTTAATTCTGGTTTTATTCTGGTTTAATTCTGGTTTTATTCTGTTTTAATTCTGTTTTTATTCTGTTTTAATTCTGGTTTTATTCTGGTTTAATTCTGTTTTTATTCTGTTTTAATTCTGTTTTTATTCTGTTTTAATTCTGGTTTTATTCTGTTTTTATTCTGTTTTAATTCTGGTTTTATTCTGGTTTAATTCTGTTTTTATTCTGTTTTAATTCTGTTTTTATTCTGTTTTAATTCTGGTTTAATTCTGTTTTTATTCTGTTTTAATTCTGTTTTTATTCTGTTTTAATTCTGGTTTTATTCTGGTTTAATTCTGTTTTTATTCTGTTTTAATTCTGTTTTTATTCTGTTTTAATTCTGGTTTTATTCTGTTTTTATTCTGTTTTAATTCTGGTTTTATTCTGGTTTAATTCTGTTTTTATTCTGTTTTAATTCTGTTTTTATTCTGTTTTAATTCTGGTTTTATTCTGTTTTTTGTTCCTTCTTTTCTTTTGCAGTGCTTCCAGCTGACCCACTGCCACACACATGAAGCCTGTGGACCGGGGGGCCCGGGTTCTGGACTCTTAGGACTGGACCGAACAGACCAGATCCGAATGCCTCTGCACATACACATACACATACATGCACCTGCCCCCACGGTGTGGGGGGGGGGGGTGTGGGGGGGGGTGCTCACAGTTGAATGAAAGCCCGGTCAGTGTGATCCAATGACACCTGCACCGGTCCGGTTCGGTCCAGTGCGGTCCGGTCTGCACGACCAGACTCCCTCTTGTCCCATGCAGCTGAGGTGGGAGCCCCCCGTGGGAGCCCCCCCACCCCCATCAACAACAGCAACCGCAGCTTTTCCCTCCACACTGTGCCCCCCCCCCACACACACACACACACACACACTCAGGAGCATACACACACACGCACGCACACACACACACACGGTACCGGGCTGCAGCAGCACATTCACGCACCGGAGAAAAAAAACCCCGCGCGCGCACAAGCACACACACACACACACACACACACACACACAGGAGTGTGCACGCGCGCAGGTTACGCATCTCCTCGTCCCACTGTGGAAATGGGGGGGGGGGGGGGCGGCAAGGCGCCGCGCGCACGGGCTGCGGAGACGCCGCAGTCACGCAGATCCGTCCGCACGCCTCAACCCCCCCCCCCCCCCCCCCCCTACGCGTGTCCGGACCCGCACCGCGGACCCCCCCCCTCCGGTCACTTACCGGGCCATGCTGCCGTGGATCCCCGTGGAAAAGTCCGTCCCGCTCCGCTCCCGGTAACATCCACACCGCGGAAGAACCGCTCCGACACTGACTGGCTCCTCCGACACGCGTTCACGACGGCAGCGGGTGGCGCGCACCGATGCGCAGGCACAGCGCAGCCTACCGGAGAATCCAGCACGAGCTGCATTTAATGTTTCTGTTGATTTTAGGACGGATTTGAACAAAAACCAGTGGAAATTATAGATTTAACTGGACTGAAACCAGTATGTACACTGTAAAAGATATCTGTAATTGAACAGAATTTTCACTGTTTATTTGACAGTTTTTTTCTGTATTTTTCAGATACAGGAAAATATCAATGAAATGGCAAAAACAGACTGTGATTTTACATGTCAAGTGGAAAAGAACAGGAAAAAACTGGAACTGTGAATAACCAAAAAATTTACATTTTTTTTAAAGAATTTTTTTTCTTTTTTCACAGAAAAATACAGTTAAATTACATTCGCAAATGTATCGTAATTTCACAAATATTTCTTTTCTATTTATGAGATTAAACTGTTAATTTAAAGTTTAATACTGTAAAAAAATAAAATAAAATAAATAATAATAATAATAATAATAATAATAATAATAATAATAAAACCAGATAAAAATTACTGACAGTTAACGGTAACAGAAGTATTAGTTCTGTCAGTTGAACCAGACTTGTTTGTTAATTGACAAATATCTTGTGTAATTACAGGAGGTTTCACAACAAAACTGTTGAATAAATGTATTTTTGTGAATGTATAACATGTATAAGCACTGATAAACTGTCCAAATACAGTTTTTATCAGTGGATTGGACAACTGAGTCTCACTGAAATTATACATATATATATATATATATATATACATATATATATATATATATATATATATATATATATATATATATATATATATATATATATAGGGAATTGGATTGTTTTAATACATGAAAATATTCTTTATTAAACATTAAAAAGTCAAAAACATATGTAAAATTTCATGTAAAGTTAGGGCAAAAAACTGTATTTGAATTATGGAAAATTACTGTATTTTTATGACATGTTTTTTTCCCCTTATTTTACCGTATTTTTTCGGCGCCCCTGCTGCCGGAATAATACTGTTTTTTTGTTGTTGGTTTTTTTTATAGTGTATGATATATTATCAGCTGACACAGTGGACGCTTATGCACCATCCCACACACTGACATGTAGATTATTGCTGTAACTTTGCTGTTCTAGCTCTGCACTAACATGTTTGAGTGGAAATCAATTCCTTGTTATTGTTATGAAACTGTAATTAACAGGGTTTTTCTTTTTCTTTAAGGTTTTTTTTTTGTTTTTTTTTTTGCATATTATCTCCATAAAGTGAGTAATAACAAATATTAGAGTATGTTCAAATGTGACAAAATATCAGATTAGCAGTTTTTTAAAACATGTATTTCATAGTTGTCACACAGTTTATCAGTAAATACATGTTGATTTGCTTCCAAAATTAGATGCATGGTGTCCAGCTGAATGGATATTCTTGCAATTCCATGAAAAATAGGTTTAGTCAATCACAGTGATTGTTTTTTTTTTCATGCCTAAAGAGGAATAAAAACACTCAGGAAAAAAAAAAATCTTGATTCATGCATGAAAGCGTTAATTATGGAAAATTACCGTATTTTTATGAGATGGTTATTTTCCGTTATTTAACAGTATTTTTTGGACGCCCCAGCTGCTGAAATAATACTGTTTTTGTTTTACAGTTTGTTTTTATATTCTATATGATATATTCTATATGATATATTCTATGTGATATATTCTATATGATATATTCTATGTGATATATTCTATATGATATATTCTCTGTGATATATTCTATGTGATATATTCTATATGATATATTCTATATGATATATTCTATGTGATATATTCTATATGATATATTCTATATGATATATTCTGTGATATATTCTATATGATATATTCTATATGATATATTCTCTGTGATATATTCTATATGATATATTCTATGTGATATATTCTATATGATATATTCTATATGATATATTCTGTGATATATTCTATATGATATATTCTATGTGATATATTCTATATGATATATTCTATATGATATATTCTGTGATATATTCTATATGATATATTCTATGTGATATATTCTATATGATATATTCTATATAGGAGTAATATTTGTAAGTGAATACCAGTGGATTCGGGTCCAGACAGACCTGGTTCAGGTCCTGTGGTTCAGGTCCTATGGTTCAGGTCCTGTGGTTCAGGTCCTGTGGTTCAGGTCCTATGGTTCAGGTCCTATGGTTCAGGTCCTGTGGTTCAGGTCCTATGGTTCAGGTCCTGTGGTTCAGGTCCTATGGTTCAGGTCCTGTGGACCGGTTCAGGTCCTGTGGTTCAGGTCCTGTGGTTCAGGTCCTATGGTTCAGGTCCTGTGGTTCAGGTCCTGTGGTTCAGGTCCTGTGGTTCAGGTCCTATGGTTCAGGTCCTGTGGTTCAGGTCCTGTGGTTCAGGTCCTATGGTTCAGGTCCTGTGGTTCAGGTCCTATGGTTCAGGTCCTGTGGTTCAGGTCCTGTGGTTCAGGTCCTATGGTTCAGGTCCTGTGGTTCAGGTCCTATGGTTCAGGTCCTGTGGTTCAGGTCCTGTGGTTCAGGTCCTGTGGTTCAGTCCCAGGTCTGTTCAGATCCTCCACTGGTGGAACCTGCAGGTTTGATTCAGATCTGAAGAGAAAAGATGGAAAAAAGATTTAGAAATGTTCTACAGAAGAACCACCAGGAGGATCTGGAACCCTGGACCAGGTCTGGGTCCAGGAGGATCTGGAAACCAAGGACCAGGTCTGGGTCCAATCCAACCCACCAAAAGGGTCCAGTCCGACCCACCAGAAGGGTCCAGTCCGACCCACCAAAGGGTCTAGTCCAACCCATCAGTGGGTCCAGTCTGACCCACCAAAGGGTCCAGTCTGGCCCACCAAAGGGTCTAGACCAACCCACCAAAGGATCCAGTCCAACCCACCAAAGGGTCCAGTCCAACCCACCAAAGGGTCCAGTCCAACCCACCAAAGGGTCAAACATGCAGGATAGGATCTTGAAGACCAGGACTGGACTCCCCTGGACTAAAACCAGTAGTTAGGTACTAACTGGTGGTTTTCCTTTAGGGTTAGGTACTAACTGGTGGTTTTCCTTTAGGGTTAGGGTTAGGTACTAACTAGCCCAGTCTGTTCTGTAACTCAGGGGTCCAGTGCAGTAAGCTGTGATCATATTTGGTCTCCTCTATCGTTATTTTCAGTCAGTGGTGCAGAAAGCTGTGGTTGTGACGCTCACTGAAGTGAAAGAACTGAAGTGTTCCTGTTCACTGGAGTCCGACCTGAATTCACCCCGACAGGAAAACGGAGACTTCACCAAATCTACAGTGTGGGCAGAGTTTTCAGAAACCTTCGTGTTCAGTGGGCGTGGCCATCGTTGTTGTGTAAACGATAGTCACAAACACAGATAACGACTACGTGTAAACGACCACTAAATGTCAAGGCTAAGCCAACATTAGGTCAGTGCTAATGAAGGTGTTAGCTAGCTAACATTAGGTCAGTGCTAATGAAGGTGTTAGCTAGCTAACATTAGGTCAGTGGTAAGGAAGGCGTTAGCTAGCATTATCATCATCATCATCATCACCATCATCATCGTCATCATCATCATCATCCCCATCATCATCATCACCATCATCATCAACATCACCATCATCATCATCATCATCATCACCATTATATCTTCATCATCATCATTATCATCATCATCATCATCATCATCATCATTACCATCATCATCATTACCATCATCATCATCATCATCATCTTCATCATCATCATCACCATTATCATCTTCATCATCGTCATCATCATCATCACCATCATCCTCATCATCACCATCACCATCATCATCGTCATCATCACCATCACCATCACCATCATCATCGTCATCATCATCATCATCCCCATCATCATCATCATCAACATCACCATCACCATCATCATCATCATCATCATCATCACCATTATATCTTCATCATCATCATTATCATCATCATTACCATCATCATCATCATCATTACCATCATCATCATCATCATCATCTTCATCATCATCATCATCACCATTATCATCTTCATCATCGTCATCATCATCATCACCATCACCATCATCATCATCATCACCATCACCATCACCATCACCATCATCATCATCATTGTCATCATCACCATCATCATCATCATCATCATCATCGTCATCATCACCATCCTCATCATCACCATCATCCTCATCATCATCATCGTCATCATCATCATCCTCATCATCACCATCACCATCATCATCATCATCATCATCATCATCATCATCATCGTCATCATCATCATCACCATCACCATCATCATCATCATCGTCATCATCACCATCATCATCGTCATCATCACCATCCTCATCATCACCATCACCATCATCATCATCATCATCATCATCGTCATCATCACCATCCTCATCATCACCATCACCATCATCATCATCATCGTCATCATCATCATCCTCATCCTCATCATCACCATCACCATCATCATCATCATCATCATCATCATCGTCATCATCACCATCCTCATCATCACCATCACCATCACCATCATCATCATCATCATCATCATCATCATCATCATCATCGTCATCATCACCATCACCATCACCATCATCATCATCATCATCATCATCGTCATCATCACCATCCTCATCATCACCATCATCATCTTCATCATCGTCATCATCCCAATCATCATCATCATCATCATCATCACCATCGTCATCATCACCATCATTATCTTCATCATCGTCATCGTCACCGTCACTATCATCATCATTATTATTATTATTATAATTATTAAACTAATCAGGTTGTGTTTGCAAATGTCCATATTTGGTGCCCTGTCTCATTTATGCCGTACATTTGGCCTAATCTATCTTGTGCTATTCCAGCTTCATTTGAGGCTGATCCCAGATGCATTCTGGGAAACGTACTGACCCTAAATTCCCACGGTCATTGAATGAACACGGTCCACCTGTCAGGTCCAGAACTGTCAGTGTCAGCTGACTCACCGTCTGTCTGACGCCGACGGTCAAAGAAAAGAGAGAACGGATCTGCAGAACAAGCATCAGGATATGGGACGACTGATGGGGTTACCATGGCAACGGGTCTGCACTTCAGCAATTGTGGAGGAGGGGCTTCAGCCACAGTGGAAAGGGTTTATGGGCCTGGTTTATGGGCCTAGTTTATGGGCCTGGTTTGTGGACCTGGTTTATGGGCCTGGTTTGTGGACCTGGTTTATGGACCTGGTTTATGGGCCTGGTTTGTGGACCTGGTTTTTGGGCCTGGTTTGTAGACCTGGTTTGTGGACCTGGTTTTTTTGGCCTGGTTTTTGGGCCTGGATTGTGGACCTGGTTTTTTTGGCCTGGTTTTTGGGCCTGGTCGGGTAGCTGTCCACCACACGGTCATCAAACACACTCCTTCACTTGTCCGTATTTAGTCATTTTGGTCAGTTTCATTTAAATCGTGACAGTGTTGGTCTATGTTTGTGCACATTGACTAGACTAGGCTGTTATGTATGGTATAGATATGTACGGTATAGATATGTACAGTATAGATATGTATGGTATAGATATGTACAGTATAGATATGTACAGTACAGATCTGTACAGTATAGATATGTACAGTATAGATATGTAAGGTATAGAATTGTACAGTATAGATCTGTATGGTATAGATATGTACAGTATAGATATGTACAATATAGATATGTACAGTATAGATATGTACAGTATAGATATGTAGAGTATAGATACGTATGGTATAGATATGTACAGTATAGATCTGTACAGTATGGATCTGTAGAGTATAGATATGTACGGTATAGATATGTACAGTATAGATGTGTTTAGTATAGATGTGTTTAGTATAGATCTGTCTGTCCTCATGTCAGTGAACATGGACCTGCTTTAATGTGTGTGAACTTCATTGAACTCCAGTTAATTAGACTTAATGAACCTTTAAATGTCATTAATTAAAGCAGATCTGAGTCAGTTCTATGTGTGTGACAGGTGTTTATGTTTGGGTCTGAAAACCTGCACTGACTACTGTTAGTACTGTTATTGTTCTGTTATTGTAATGTTATAGTACTGTTAGTACTGTTATAGTACTGTTAGTACTGTTATTGTTCTGTTATTGTAATGTTATAGTACTGTTAGTACTGTTATAGTACTGTTAGTACTGTTATTGTACTGTTAGTACTGTTATTGTTCTGTTATTGTAATGTTATAGTACTGTTAGTACTGTTATTGTTCTGTTATTGTAATGTTATAGTACTGTTAGTACTGTTATTGTACTGTTAGTACTGTTATTGTTCTGTTATTGTAATGTTATAGTACTGTTAGTACTGTTATTGTTCTGTTATTGTAATGTTATAGTACTGTTAGTACTGTTATTGTTCTGTTATTGTAATGTTATAGTACTGTTAGTACTGTTATTGTACTGTTAGTACTGTTATTGTTCTGTTATTGTAATGTTATAGTACTGTTAGTACTGTTATTGTTCTGTTATTGTAATGTTATAGTACTGTTAGTACTGTTATAGTACTGTTAGTACTGTTATTGTACTGTTATTGTAATGTTATAGTACTGTTAGTACTGTTATTGTTCTGTTATTGTAATGTTATAGTACTGTTAGTACTGTTATTGTAATGTTATAGTACTGTTATAGTACTGTTATTGTTCTGTTATTGTAATGTTATAGTACTGTTAGTACTGTTATTGTAATGTTATAGTACTGTTAGTACTGTTATTGTACTGTTAGTACTGTTATTGTACTGTTATTGTAATGTTATAGTACTGTTAGTACTGTTATTGTTCTGTTATTGTAATGTTATAGTACTGTTAGTACTGTTATTGTAATGTTAGTACTGTTATTGTACTGTTATTGTAATGTTATAGTACTGTTAGTACTGTTATAGTACTGTTATAGTACTAGTTGTTGGACGTCTCCTTCATGTGGACAGACCTGAGTGTGTGCTGATGCAGTGGACAGTGTCCTGCAGCGTCCCCCTGTGGAGGCTGTGGACAGATGGTGGAAGACAGGTCCTCTGAAGTGTTGGGGTGGGGCCTGTCTGTGGTGTTGGGGTGGGGCCTGTCTGTGGCATTCCTCCTCCTGGTGTAGTCTGCCATTGTGTTCCCACTCCCACGCCATTCCTTCCACGTCTGTCTGTCTGTCTGTCTGTCTGTCTGTCTGTCTGTCTGTCTTTCTCTGTCTGTCTGTCTGTCTGTCTGTCTTTCTCTTTCTGTCTGTCTGTCTGTCTGTCTGTCTTTCTCTTTCTGTCTGCCTGTCTGTCTGTCTGTCTGTCTGTCCACACCTCTTGAACTCATCAGTCTTTTCTGTCAGTGGATCAGTTCAGTCTGAGTCACAGTGACATGAACACACACAGTCTGTCAGAGCAGCAGTTTGTCAGAACCATGGACAGCACATGGAGGAAGAATACACAGACCAGGACCAGGACCAGGACAGAGACCAGGACAAGGACCAGGACCAGGACCAGGAGAGACCAGGACCAGGACAGAGACCAGGACCAGGACCAGGACCAGGACAGAGACCAGGACCAGGACAGGTGCCATCCACACATAATGTCACCCCCCTGAGGTCTCTACACTGGCTCCCTGTCTCTCAGAGAACAGACTTCAAAATTCTCTTACTAGCATATAAAGCACAGAATGGTTTAGGCCCAAAATACATTAGAGACCTTCTAGTCCAGTATGAACCATCCAGACCACTCAGGTCATCTGGTACAGGTCTGCTCTGTGTTCCCAAAGTCAGAACTAAACATGGAGAATCAGCGTTCAGTTTCTATGCTCCGTATATCTGGAACAAACTACCAGAAAATATCAGGTCTGCTGAGAGTCTGAGTTCTTTTAAGTCCAGGTTAAAGACTCACCTGTTCACTGCTGCCGCTGACTAAAAGGCTTTTAACTTTTTAAATTTTATATTCTCTTTGAAACTCTGCACTGCAACTCTTACTTTGATATGTGTGTGTTTATTTTTATTTTATTTTATTCTATTTTATTTTATTTTTTTTATTTTATGTGTTGTTTTCTTACTTGCTGTTTTTAATCACCTTTTATATGTTTCTTTTATAATGTTTTAAATGTGTTTCTTTTTGTTTCTTTTATTTCAATGTCCTGTGTGAAGCACCTTGAATTGCCTTGTTGCTGAAATGTGCTATACAAATAAACTTGCCTTGCCTTGCCTTGCCCTCTAGTGTAAAAACCAAACTGAAACTTCCCATTCTTCCAGCTTGTGTTTCTGTCTTGTTCTTTCCACTGGACCCCCCCCTACTGCTCTATGCCCCCCCCCCGACACACACACACATGCTGGGCCCCATGAATCTGTCATGCCCCCCCATCAATGCCTCAGTATATATGACAAGGATAATAACTTCACTGACCCGACTTTGGAAAAACTCCAGTGGTCCAGTCTGGTTGTGTCCAATAGTGAACTATAAAGAGTTAAGGTAAGGGTTCTAAGGGTTTAGGTAAGGGTTCTAAGGGTTAAGGTCTAAACTTCACTGGATCGGAGACTTTTTTTCAGACAAGCCTGTAATGAAGTCCACCTTCAGAAAAATGCAGCAGAAGCATTCTGTCCAACCTGACTGAGCAAAAAAGAGAAAACACCTAGCATAGATTGGAGTCAGCCTCCACTGAGAGGGGCTCCACTGACACACAGTATTAGAAAGGGAGTGGGGGGTGGAGATGCGGTCTTCCCTTAATGATCTCTGCCCCCGCACCCCCACCCCACACCCCCCATTGGACCGTATGTACAGGTTCAATTGATTTATGCGGATCACACGAGGTTTACAATAGATGAACAACAATGGCGGGGGAGGAGGGGTGTCATCGTTAAACTCCGCCTTCACAGTGTGATGTCACGACTCACGTAAACATACACACCTCTTTCAATTGGCCTGTTACCTGTACGCATTATAAACATGTATGTTCATGCTGTTAGTAGCACCCTGTCCAACCCTAACCCACTAACCCTAACCCTAACCCAATAACCCTAACCCATTAATCCTAACCCTAACCCTAACCCTGACCCCTTTACTCTAACCCACTAACCCTAACCCACTTACCCTAACTCTAACCCATAATCCTAACCCACTAACCCAAACCCTAACCCACCAACCTTCACTAGCTAATCCTAATCCTAACCACCAAACCCTAATCCTAACCCTGTAAACCTAACCCTAAACCTAACCCACTAATCCTAACACCCTAACCCTATCCCCAACTCACTAACCCTAACTCCTTAACCCTAAACCTAACCCTATCCCACTAACCCTAACCCCCTAACCCCAACTCACTAACCCTAACCCACTAACCACACCCCTAACCTACCAACCCTAACCCACTAACCCCACCCTAACCCTAATCCTAACCCACTAACCCCAAACCTAACCCACTAACCCTGACCCACTAACTCAAACCCTAAGCCTAACCCACTAACCCTAACCCACTAACCCTAACCCATAATCCTAACCCACTAACCCGAACCCTAACCCACTAACCCTAACCTGCAAACCCCAACCCTAACCCACTAATCATAACCCAAACCCACTAACCCAAACCCTAACCACCCAACCCTACGACCCAACCCTAACCCACTAACCCTAACCCACTAACCCTAACCCTAACCCCCTAACCCTAACCTAGTAACCCCACCCCTAACCCATTAACCCTAACCCTAATCCACTAACCCTAACTCACTAACCCTAAACCTAACCCACTAACCCTAACCCACTTACCCTAACCAACTAACCCTAACCCTAACCCACGAACACTAACCCACTAACCCTAACCCTAACCCACTAACCCTAACTCACTAACACTAACCCACTAACCTTAAACCTAACCCTTACTTACTAAGCCTAACTCACTAACCCTAACCCACTAACACTAACCCTACACCTAACCCTGACCCTAACTCACTAACCCTAACCCTAACCCACTAACCCTAACCTAACCCTAACTCACTAACCCTAACCCACTAACCCTAACCCTAAACCTAACCCTTACTCACTAACCCTAACTCACTAACCCTAGCCCACTAACTCTAACCCTAAACCTAACCCTTACTCACTAACCCTAACTCACTAACCCTAACCCTAACCCACTAACTCTAACACTAACCTAACCCTAACTCACTAACCCTAACCCACTAACTCTAACCCTAAACCTAACCCTAACTCACTAACCTTAACCCTAACCCACTAACCCTAACCCTAAACCTAACCCTTACTCACTAACCCTAACCCTAACCCTAACCCTAACCCACTAACCCTAACCCTAACCCTAACCCTAACTCACTAACCCTAACCCACTAACCCTAACCCTAACCCTTACTCACTAACCCTAACCCACTAACCCTAAACCTAACCCTTACTCACTAACCCTAACCCTAACCCACTAACCCTAAACCTAACCCTTACTCACTAACACTAACCCTAACCCACTAACCCTAAACCTAACCCTTACTCACTAACCCTAACCCACTAACCTTAACCCTAAACCTAACCCTTACTCACTAACCCTAACCCTAACCCACTAACCCTAACCCTAACCCTAACTCACTAACCCTAACCCCTAACCCTAACCCTAACCCTAACCCTAACCCTAACCCTAACCCTAACCCTAACCCTAACCCTAACCCTAACCCTAACCCTAACCCTAACCCTAACCCTAACCCTAACCCTAACCCTAACCCTAACCCTAACCCTAACCCTAACCCTAACCCTAACCCTAACCCTAACCCTAACCCTAACCCTAACCCTAACCCTAACCCTAACCCTAACCCTAACCCTAACCCTAACCCTAACCCTAACCCTAACCCTAACCCTAACCCTAACCCTAACCCTAACCCTAACCCTAACCCTAACCCTAACCCTAACCCTAACCCTAACCCTAACCCTAACCCTAACCCTAACCCTAACCCTAACCCTAACCCTAACCCTAACCCTAACCCTAACCCTAACCCTAACCCTAACCCTAACCCTAACCCTAACCCTAACCCTAACCCTAACCCTAACCCTAACCCTAACCCTAACCCTAACCCTAACCCTAACCCTAACCCTAACCCTAACTCACTAACCCTAACCCACTAACCCTAACCCTAACTCACTAACCCTAACCCTAACCCTTACTCACTAACCCTAACCCTAACTCACTAACCCAGCTGTGAGTCCAGCGTCCCCTCTCAGACTCTAAACCGGTGCTGATGCCACGTTGATGGACAGTGGCTTAAACTCCGCCCTGTGCAGATTTATGGGTGTGGGCATGTTAATCTCTGGCAGATGATTGGTGGATAGTCTAGACCTCCTGTTTGGACCATTACATGCATTCAAATCAGTCCAATGACTCCAACACCAGACATCTAGTTTTATGTGTTCAGCGATTACAGCATGGAGATTTTTAATTAATATTCAGCAATAATTTCCTCTGGCGTCCATAGGGTGCACAGATGGGGGGGGGGGGGGGGGGGGGGGTGTCTTAAACGGCTCAGTCTGCATAAACACAGATCCATAAATGAAAGTTCCAGAGGATAATTAGGAGAGTGTGAGAACGGAAAAAGGAGGTGAAAAGACTTTAAAGGAGAGACGCTGGGGTCATTATTGTTATCTGTTAATGAAGAAGAAGTTGGAGGACTGAGGGACGGACAGACACTAA
>NW_021941731.1:35168-52668 GCF_902148855.1 Sphaeramia orbicularis
TAGGGTTAAGGAGTTAGGGTTAGTGAGTTGGGGATAGGGTTAGGGTGTTAGGATTAGTGGGTTAGGTTTAGGGTTAGGTTTACAGGGTTAGGATTAGGGTTTGGTGGTTAGGATTAGGATTAGCTAGTGAAGGTTGGTGGGTTAGGGTTTGGGTTAGTGGGTTAGGATTATGGGTTAGAGTTAGGGTAAGTGGGTTAGGGTTAGTGGGTTAGAGTAAAGGGGTCAGGGTTAGGGTTAGGGTTAGGATTAATGGGTTAGGGTTATTGGGTTAGGGTTAGGGTTAGTGGGTTAGGGTTGGACAGGGTGCTACTAACAGCATGAACATACATGTTTATAATGCGTACAGGTAACAGGCCAATTGAAAGAGGTGTGTATGTTTACGTGAGTCGTGACATCACACTGTGAAGGCGGAGTTTAACGATGACACCCCTCCTCCCCCGCCATTGTTGTTCATCTATTGTAAACCTCGTGTGATCCGCATAAATCAATTGAACCTGTACATACGGTCCAATGGGGGGTGTGGGGTGGGGGTGCGGGGGCAGAGATCATTAAGGGAAGACCGCATCTCCACCCCCCACTCCCTTTCTAATACTGTGTGTCAGTGGAGCCCCTCTCAGTGGAGGCTGACTCTAATCTATGCTAGGTGTTTTCCTCTTTTTTGCTCAGTCAGGTTGGACAGAATGCTTCTGCTGCATTTTTCTGAAGGTGGACTTCATTACAGGCTTGTCTGAAAAAAAGTCTCCGATCCAGTGAAGTTTAGACCTTAACCCTTAGAACCCTTACCTAAACCCTTAGAACCCTTACCTTAACTCTTTATAGTTCACTATTGGACACAACCAGACTGGACCACTGGAGTTTTTCCAAAGTCGGGTCAGTGAAGTTATTATCCTTGTCATATATACTGAGGCATTGATGGGGGGGCATGACAGATTCATGGGGCCCAGCATGTGTGTGTGTGTCGGGGGGGGGGGGCATAGAGCAGTAGGGGGGGGGTCCAGTGGAAAGAACAAGACAGAAACACAAGCTGGAAGAATGGGAAGTTTCAGTTTGGTTTTTACACTAGAGGGCAAGGCAAGGCAAGGCAAGTTTATTTGTATAGCACATTTCAGCAACAAGGCAATTCAAGGTGCTTCACACAGGACATTGAAATAAAAGAAACAAAAAGAAACACATTTAAAACATTATAAAAGAAACATATAAAAGGTGATTAAAAACAGCAAGTAAGAAAACAACACATAAAATAAAAAAAATAAAATAAAATAGAATAAAATAAAATAAAAATAAACACACACATATCAAAGTAAGAGTTGCAGTGCAGAGTTTCAAAGAGAATATAAAATTTAAAAAGTTAAAAGCCTTTTAGTCAGCGGCAGCAGTGAACAGGTGAGTCTTTAACCTGGACTTAAAAGAACTCAGACTCTCAGCAGACCTGATATTTTCTGGTAGTTTGTTCCAGATATACGGAGCATAGAAACTGAACGCTGATTCTCCATGTTTAGTTCTGACTTTGGGAACACAGAGCAGACCTGTACCAGATGACCTGAGTGGTCTGGATGGTTCATACTGGACTAGAAGGTCTCTAATGTATTTTGGGCCTAAACCATTCTGTGCTTTATATGCTAGTAAGAGAATTTTGAAGTCTGTTCTCTGAGAGACAGGGAGCCAGTGTAGAGACCTCAGGGGGGTGACATTATGTGTGGATGGCACCTGTCCTGGTCCTGGTCTCTGTCCTGGTCCTGGTCCTGGTCCTGGTCTCTGTCCTGGTCCTGGTCTCTGTCCTGGTCCCTGTCCTGGTCCTTGTCCTGGTCTCTGTCCTGGTCCTTGTCCTGGTCTGTGTATTCTTCCTCCATGTGCTGTCCATGGTTCTGACAAACTGCTGCTCTGACAGACTGTGTGTGTTCATGTCACTGTGACTCAGACTGAACTGATCCACTGACAGAAAAGACTGATGAGTTCAAGAGGTGTGGACAGACAGACAGACAGACAGACAGGCAGACAGAAAGAGAAAGACAGACAGACAGACAGACAGACAGAAAGAGAAAGACAGACAGACAGACAGACAGACAGAGAAAGACAGACAGACAGACAGACAGACAGACAGACAGACGTGGAAGGAATGGCGTGGGAGTGGGAACACAATGGCAGACTACACCAGGAGGAGGAATGCCACAGACAGGCCCCACCCCAACACCACAGACAGGCCCCACCCCAACACTTCAGAGGACCTGTCTTCCACCATCTGTCCACAGCCTCCACAGGGGGACGCTGCAGGACACTGTCCACTGCATCAGCACACACTCAGGTCTGTCCACATGAAGGAGACGTCCAACAACTAGTACTATAACAGTACTATAACAGTACTAACAGTACTATAACATTACAATAACAGTACAATAACAGTACTAACATTACAATAACAGTACTAACAGTACTATAACATTACAATAACAGAACAATAACAGTACTAACAGTACTATAACATTACAATAACAGTACAATAACAGTACTAACAGTACAATAACAGTACTAACAGTACAACAGTACTAACATTACAATAACAGTACTAACAGTACTATAACATTACAATAACAGAACAATAACAGTACTATAACAGTACTATAACATTACAATAACAGTACTAACAGTACTATAACATTACAATAACAGAACAATAACAGTACTAACAGTACTATAACATTACAATAACAGTACAATAACAGTACTAACAGTACTATAACAGTACTAACAGTACTATAACATTACAATAACAGAACAATAACAGTACTAACAGTACTATAACATTACAATAACAGAACAATAACAGTACTAACAGTACAATAACAGTACTAACAGTACTATAACATTACAATAACAGAACAATAACAGTACTAACAGTACTATAACATTACAATAACAGAACAATAACAGTACTAACAGTACTATAACATTACAATAACAGAACAATAACAGTACTAACAGTACAATAACAGTACTAACAGTACTATAACATTACAATAACAGAACAATAACAGTACTAACAGTACTATAACATTACAATAACAGAACAATAACAGTACTAACAGTACAATAACAGTACTAACAGTACTATAACAGTACTAACAGTACTATAACATTACAATAACAGAACAATAACAGTACTAACAGTACTATAACAGTACTAACAGTACTATAACATTACAATAACAGAACAATAACAGTACTAACAGTAGTCAGTGCAGGTTTTCAGACCCAAACATAAACACCTGTCACACACATAGAACTGACTCAGATCTGCTTTAATTAATGACATTTAAAGGTTCATTAAGTCTAATTAACTGGAGTTCAATGAAGTTCACACACATTAAAGCAGGTCCATGTTCACTGACATGAGGACAGACAGATCTATACTAAACACATCTATACTAAACACATCTATACTGTACATATCTATACCGTACATATCTATACTCTACAGATCCATACTGTACAGATCTATACTGTACATATCTATACCATACGTATCTATACTCTACATATCTATACTGTACATATCTATACTGTACATATCTATATTGTACATATCTATACTGTACATATCTATACCATACAGATCTATACTGTACAATTCTATACCTTACATATCTATACTGTACATATCTATACTGTACAGATCTGTACTGTACATATCTATACTGTACATATCTATACCATACATATCTATACTGTACATATCTATACCGTACATATCTATACCATACATAACAGCCTAGTCTAGTCAATGTGCACAAACATAGACCAACACTGTCACGATTTAAATGAAACTGACCAAAATGACTAAATACGGACAAGTGAAGGAGTGTGTTTGATGACCGTGTGGTGGACAGCTACCCGACCAGGCCCAAAAACCAGGCCAAAAAAACCAGGTCCACAATCCAGGCCCAAAAACCAGGCCAAAAAAAACCAGGTCCACAAACCAGGTCTACAAACCAGGCCCAAAAACCAGGTCCACAAACCAGGCCCATAAACCAGGTCCATAAACCAGGTCCACAAACCAGGCCCATAAACCAGGTCCACAAACCAGGCCCATAAACTAGGCCCATAAACCAGGCCCATAAACCCTTTCCACTGTGGCTGAAGCCCCTCCTCCACAATTGCTGAAGTGCAGACCCGTTGCCATGGTAACCCCATCAGTCGTCCCATATCCTGATGCTTGTTCTGCAGATCCGTTCTCTCTTTTCTTTGACCGTCGGCGTCAGACAGACGGTGAGTCAGCTGACACTGACAGTTCTGGACCTGACAGGTGGACCGT
Organism: Sphaeramia orbicularis; assembly: GCF_902148855.1. Taxonomy (NCBI): domain Eukaryota; kingdom Metazoa; phylum Chordata; class Actinopteri; order Kurtiformes; family Apogonidae; genus Sphaeramia; species Sphaeramia orbicularis. Next base: position 39,478 of record NW_021941731.1, read on the forward strand.
GTTCATTCAATGACCGTGGGAATTTAGGGTCAGTACGTTTCCCAGAATGCATCTGGGATCAGCCTCAAATGAAGCTGGAATAGCACAAGATAGATTAGGCCAAATGTACGGCATAAATGAGACAGGGCACCAATATGGACATTTGCAAACACAACCTGATTAGTTTAATAATTATATAATAATATAATGATGATGATGATAGTGACGGTGACGATGACGATGATGAGGATAATGATGGTGATGATGACGATGGTGTGATGATGATGATGATGATGATTGGGATGATGACGATGATGAAGATGATGATGGTGATGATGAGGATGGTGATGATGACGGATGATGATGATGATGTGATGATGGTGATGGTGATGGTGATGATGACGATGATGATGATGATGATGATGATGATGATGATGATGATGATGGTGATGGTGATGGTGATGATGAGGATGGTGATGATGACGATGATGATGATGATGATGATGATGATGTGATGGTGATGATGAGCGATGAGGATGATGATGATGACGATGATGATGATGATGGTGATGGTGATGATGAGGATGGTGATGATGACGATGATGATGATGATGATGATGATGGTGATGGTGATGATGAGGATGGTGATGATGACGATGATGATGGTGATGATGACGATGATGATGATGATGGTGATGGTGATGATGATGATGACGATGATGATGATGATGATGATGATGATGATGATGATGATGGTGATGGTGATGATGAGGATGATGATGATGACGATGATGATGATGAGGATGATGGTGATGATGAGGATGGTGATGATGACGATGATGATGATGATGATGATGATGGTGATGATGACAATGATGATGATGATGGTGATGGTGATGGTGATGGTGATGATGATGATGATGGTGATGGTGATGATGATGATGACGATGATGAAGATGATAATGGTGATGATGATGATGATGAAGATGATGATGATGATGATGATGGTAATGATGATGATGATGATGGTAATGATGATGATAATGATGATGATGAAGATATAATGGTGATGATGATGATGATGATGATGATGGTGATGGTGATGATGATGATGATGATGATGGGGATGATGATGATGATGACGATGATGATGGTGATGGTGATGATGAAGATGGTGTTGATGATGATGACGATGATGATGGTGATGGTGATGATGAGGATGATGGTGATGATGATGATGACGATGATGAAGATGATAATGGTGATGATGATGATGAAGATGATGATGATGATGATGATGGTAATGATGATGATGGTAATGATGATGATGATGATGATGATGATGATAATGATGATGATGAAGATATAATGGTGATGATGATGATGATGATGATGGTGATGTTGATGATGATGGTGATGATGATGATGGGGATGATGATGATGATGACGATGATGATGGTGATGATGATGATGATGATAATGCTAGCTAACGCCTTCCTTACCACTGACCTAATGTTAAGCTAGCTACACCTTCATTAGCACTGACCTAATGTTAGCTAGCTAACACCTTCATTAGCACTGACCTAATGTTGGCTTAGCCTTGACATTAGTGGTCGTTTACACGTAGTCGTTATCTGTGTTTGTGACTATCGTTTACACAACAACGATGGCCACGCCCACTGAACACGAAGGTTTCTGAAAACTCTGCCCACACTGTAGATTTGGTGAAGTCTCCGTTTTCCTGTCGGGGTGAATTCAGGGTCGGACTCCAGTGAACAGGAACACTTCAGTTCTTTCACTTCAGTGAGCGTCACAACCACAGCTTTCTGCACCACTGACTGAAAATAACGATAGAGGAGACCAAATATGATCACAGCTTACTGCACTGGACCCCTGAGTTACAGAACAGACTGGGCTAGTTAGTACCTAACCCTAACCCTAAAGGAAAACCACCAGTTAGTACCTAACCCTAAAGGAAAAACCACCAGTTAGTACCTAACTACTGGTTTTAGTCCAGGGGAGTCCAGTCCTGGTCTTCAAGATCCTATCCTGCATGTTTGACCCTTTGGTGGGTTGGACTGGACCCTTTGGTGGGTTGGACTGGACCCTTTGGTGGGTTGGACTGGATCCTTTGGTGGGTTGGTCTAGACCCTTTGGTGGGCCAGACTGGACCCTTTGGTGGGTCAGACTGGACCCACTGATGGGTTGGACTAGACCCTTTGGTGGGGTCGGACTGGACCCCTTCTGGTGGGTCGGACTGGACCCTTTTGGTGGGTTGGATTGGACCCAGACCTGGTCCTTGGTTTCCAGATCCTCCTGGACCCAGACCTGGTCCAGGGGTCCAGATCCTCCTGGTGGTTCTTCTGTAGAACATTTCTAAATCTTTTTTCCATCTTTTCTCTTCAGATCTGAATCAAACCTGCAGGTTCCACCAGTGGAGGATCTGAACAGACCTGGGACTGAACCACAGGACCTGAACCACAGGACCTGAACCACAGGACCTGAACCATAGGACCTGAACCACAGGACCTGAACCATAGGACCTGAACCACAGGACCTGAACCACAGGACCTGAACCATAGGACCTGAACCACAGGACCTGAACCATAGGACCTGAACCACAGGACCTGAACCACAGGACCTGAACCATAGGACCCTGAACCACAGGACCTGAACCACAGGACCTGAACCACAGGACCTGAACCATAGGACCTGAAACCACAGGACCTGAACCACAGGACCTGAACCGGTCCACAGGACCTGAACCATAGGACCTGAACCACAGGACCTGAACCATAGGACCTGAACCACAGGACCTGAACCATAGGACCTGAACCATAGGACCTGAACCACAGGACCTGAACCACAGGACCTGAACCATAGGACCTGAACCACAGGACCTGAACCAGGTCTGTCTGGACCCGAATCCACTGGTATTCACTTACAAATATTACTCCTATATAGAATATATCATATAGAATATATCACATAGAATATATCATATAGAATATATCACAGAATATATCATATAGAATATATCATATAGAATATATCACATAGAATATATCATATAGAATATATCACAGAATATATCATATAGAATATATCATATAGAATATATCACATAGAATATATCATATAGAATATATCACAGAGAATATATCATATAGAATATATCATATAGAATATATCACAGAATATATCATATAGAATATATCATATAGAATATATCACATAGAATATATCATATAGAATATATCATATAGAATATATCACATAGAATATATCACAGAGAATATATCATATAGAATATATCACATAGAAATATCATATAGAATATATCACATAGAATATATCATATAGAATATATCATATAGAATATAAAAACAAACTGTAAAACAAAAACAGTATTATTTCAGCAGCTGGGGCGTCCAAAAAATACTGTTAAATAACGGAAAATAACCATCTCATAAAAATACGGTAATTTTCCATAATTAACGCTTTCATGCATGAATCAAGATTTTTTTTTTTCCTGAGTGTTTTTATTCCTCTTTAGGCATGAAAAAAAAACAATCACTGTGATTGACTAAACCTATTTTCATGGAATTGCAAGAATATCCATTCAGCTGGACACCATGCATCTAATTTTGGAAGCAAATCAACATGTATTTACTGATAAACTGTGTGACAACTATGAAATACATGTTTTAAAAAACTGCTAATCTGATATTTTGTCACATTTGAACATACTCTAATATTTGTTATTACTCACTTTATGGAGATAATATGCAAAAAAAAAACAAAAAAAAAACCTTAAAGAAAAAGAAAAACCCTGTTAATTACAGTTTCATAACAATAACAAGGAATTGATTTCCACTCAAACATGTTAGTGCAGAGCTAGAACAGCAAAGTTACAGCAATAATCTACATGTCAGTGTGTGTGGGATGGTGCATAAGCGTCCACTGGTCAGCTGATAATATATCATACACTATAAAAAAACCAACAACAAAAAAAACAGTATTATTTCCGGCAGCAGGGGCGCCGAAAAAAATACGGTAAAATAAGGGGAAAAAAACATGTCATAAAAATACAGTAATTTTCCATAATTCAAATACAGTTTTTTGCCCTAACTTTACATGAAATTTTACATATGTTTTGACTTTTTAATGTTTAATAAAGAATATTTCCATGTATTAAAACAATCCAATTCCCTATATATATATATATATATATATATATATATATATATATATATATATATATATATATATATATGTATATATATATATATATATATATGTATAATTTTCAGTGAGACTCAGTTGTCCAATCCACTGATAAAACTGTATTTGGACAGTTTATCAGTGCTTATACATGTTATACATTCACAAAAATACATTTATTCAACAGTTTTGTTGTGAAACCTCCTGTAATTACACAAGATATTTGTCAATTAACAAACAAGTCTGGTTCAACTGACAGAACTAATACTTCTGTTACCGTTAACTGTCAGTAATTTTTATCTGGTTTTATTATTATTATTATTATTATTATTATTATTATTATTATTATTATTTATTTTATTTTTTTACAGTATTAAACTTTAAATTAACAGTTTAATCTCATAAATAGAAAAGAAATATTTGTGAAATTACGATACATTTGCGAATGTAATTTAACTGTATTTTTCTGTGAAAAAAGAAAAAAAATTCTTTAAAAAAAATGTAAATTTTTTGGTTATTCACAGTTCCAGTTTTTTCCTGTTCTTTTCCACTTGACATGTAAAATCACAGTCTGTTTTTGCCATTTCATTGATATTTTCCTGTATCTGAAAAATACAGAAAAAAACTGTCAAATAAACAGTGAAAATTCTGTTCAATTACAGATATCTTTTACAGTGTACATACTGGTTTCAGTCCAGTTAAATCTATAATTTCCACTGGTTTTTGTTCAAATCCGTCCTAAAATCAACAGAAACATTAAATGCAGCTCGTGCTGGATTCTCCGGTAGGCTGCGCTGTGCCTGCGCATCGGTGCGCGCCACCCGCTGCCGTCGTGAACGCGTGTCGGAGGAGCCAGTCAGTGTCGGAGCGGTTCTTCCGCGGTGTGGATGTTACCGGGAGCGGAGCGGGACGGACTTTTCCACGGGGATCCACGGCAGCATGGCCCGGTAAGTGACCGGAGGGGGGGGGGTCCGCGGTGCGGGTCCGGACACGCGTAGGGGGGGGGGGGGGGGGGGGGGTTGAGGCGTGCGGACGGATCTGCTTGACTGCGGCGTCTCCGCAGCCCGTGCGCGCGGCGCCTTGCCGCCCCCCCCCCCCCCCCATTTCCACAGTGGGACGAGGAGATGCGTAACCTGCGCGCGTGCACACTCCTGTGTGTGTGTGGTGTGTGTGTGTGTGTGTTGCTTGTGCGCGCGCGGGGTTTTTTTTTCTCCGGTGCGTGAATGTGCTGCTGCAGCCCGGTACCGTGTGTGTGTGTGTGCGTGCGTGTGTGTGTATGCTCCTGAGTGTGTGTGTGTGTGTGTGTGTGGGGGGGGGGCACAGTGTGGATGGAAAAGCTGGCGGTTGCTGTTGTTGATGGGGGTGGGGGGGCTCCCACGGGGGGCTCCCACCTCAGCTGCATGGGACAAGAGGGAGTCTGGTCGTGCAGACCGGACCGCACTGGACCGAACCGGACCGGTGCAGGTGTCATTGGATCACACTGACCGGGCTTTCATTCAACTGTGAGCACCCCCCCCCACACCCCCCCCCCCCACACCGTGGGGGCAGGTGCATGTATGTGTATGTGTATGTGCAGAGGCATTCGGATCTGGTCTGTTCGGTCCAGTCCTAAGAGTCCAGAACCCGGGCCCCCCCGGTCCACAGGCTTCATGTGTGTGGCAGTGGGTCAGCTGGAAGCACTGCAAAAGAAAAGAAGGAACAAAAAACAGAATAAAACCAGAATTAAAACAGAATAAAAACAGAATTAAAACAGAATAAAAACAGAATTAAACCAGAATAAAACCAGAATTAAAACAGAATAAAAACAGAATAAAACCAGAATTAAAACAGAATAAAAACAGAATTAAAACAGAATAAAAACAGAATTAACCAGAATAAAACCAGAATTAAAACAGAATAAAAACAGAATTAAAACAGAATAAAAACAGAATTAAACCAGAATTAAAACAGAATAAAAACAGAATTAAAACAGAATAAAACAGAATTAAACCAGAATAAAACCAGAATTAAAACAGAATAAAAACAGAATAAAACCAGAATTAAAACAGAATAAAAACAGAATTAAACAGAATAAAAACAGAATTAAACCAGAATAAAACCAGAATTAAAACAGAATAAAAACAGAATTAAAACAGAATAAAACCAGAATTAAAACCAGAATAAAACCAGAATTAAAACAGAATAAAAACAGAATAAAACCAGAATTAAAACAGAATTAAAACAGAATTAAAACAGAATAAAAACAGAATAAAACCAGAATTAAAACAGAATTAAAACAGAATTAAAACAGAATAAAAACAGAATTAAACCAGAATAAAACCAGAATTAAAACAGAATAAAAACAGAATAAAACCAGAATTAAAACAGAATAAAAACAGAATAAAACCAGAATTAAAACAGAATTAAACAGAATAAAACCAGAATTAAAACAGAATTAAAACAGAATTAAAACAGCACAAACTTGTATTTTCATTGTGATGCTTGGATGTGACGGCGCATGCGCAGACAGAGTTCAGAGACACAACTGGGACTGGAATATCCCATTAGGCTTCAGTAAGAAGAGTGTGTGTGTGTGTGGTGGTGTGTGTGTGCGTATATGTATATATGTGTGTGTGTTGAAGGTTGTCCGTCAGTGAAGGCCTCCTTCAGGGTGGTGCTGCATTCACTGTCCTCTGTACAGGGTGGTGTCTGCTAAAGGCATCAGGATGCACCAGATGATCCTGGGGGGGGGTTTCAGGCCTGGATGTGTGTTCACCTACCTGTTTACCCCTCCACCCCCACTGACACACACACACACACACACACACACACACACACACACACACACACACACATATCCACATTGTCATATTTCACATCCACAGTTGAAGCCTGCATTCCACTACACATTGTCAGTGTCTATGTATATATATATATATATATATATATATATATATATATATATATATTATATATATATATATATATATATATATATATATATATATCAGGGCTGGGCAAGTTAATGCGTTATTAATGCGTAACACATTCATTAAATAACACCAGGGATGGAACCATTACCGGTTTAACCATAAAGGTGGTAAAATCACAGACGGTTAGTATTAGTGTTTAAATTCTAATTCTCATGATAACTGTGTTTGATTAACACACTTTTAGGGAAAAAACCCTCTGTACAGATCTGCTTTTATGTCAAATATTTGAGTATAGTTTGAATTTATTACCATTTTAATTTTCTATACCTAATATTTAACCAATATTCACTTTTAAAGTCTGTGAAAAGGTTCGTTAAACATCTGTGTGTTATTTATGCAATAAATTATATACATTTTTCAAATTGGAATTTTATTTTTTTTTTGTGTTTTTTTGTCCTTTTGTGTTTTTATAGTAGGTTAAAGTGAAAAAATAACAGACAGATGATATAGATGAAGTTGTGCTGAAAAAACAGATCCAAACATGGGTATAGTAAACATTTGTTTCTAGTATATAAAGGCCAAATCAGAAGGACTGAAAAACAGACAGAATAGACTCAGACCACTAAGGGTTAATATGTGAATGTTTCTGACACAGAAGGGACAGTGGGACTGTTATTGTATTTGTTTTTTTTAAATACAACTTTGTTAAATTCTTTCAGTGTATGTATTAGTACTTTTTGAACATTTCAGTACAGTTTCAGTATAACCATGATAATAATGAGAACTGATAATTTTGGTCACAATAACTGCGTTATGAAGTTGTCATATGGTTCCATCCCTAAACAATACTGACAATTTTTTCTCTCCCGTTAATGCCGTTTTATTGTAACTCCTATTCTTCTGCTTGTGTACGTGTAGCAATTAGCTGCAGATAGACAACAGATTTACCAAGAAAAGCTGGACGCCCAAAACTTGTGTCCAAAATCTGTTCTGTAGACTCACTGTAAAACTGACACATACAAACTGAATCTGTCTGAGTTCTGTTCACTGCCTTAGGACATTTACATGGCATTATACCAGGGTTGTCAAACATGCAGCCGGGGGCCAAAGGGTCCAGTTCGGCCCCTGGGATGTTTTTGCCAAGTGCAAAAATTCTACAGTCTTGAATGGAATTAAGCAAAAAAAAAAAAAAAAAAATCTTCAATTAAGTAAAAAAAAAAAAAGTCTTCAATTAAGTAAAAAAAATCTTGAATTAAGCCAAAAAATGAAGAATTAACAATTTAAATTTTTGTCTTTGTTTTAATGCAAAAAAATCACATTAAATGATGAACCTATTTCCATTTCCAAACTCTCCTGTACCAATAAAATGTGACTAACCTGAACAAATGTGTCCAACCTGAAATGTCTGTATTAAATTCAGTCCAGTTTGAACTCTTTTCTTCCTGTTCCTCAGTGTTTAGTGGTCTTTGGAGATCTGATCCAGATGCACATGGACTAATGAGAAGTGGAGGAAGAAGACTGAGAAAATTACACTGATTTACTGAAGAAATGTCCGTTTTTTCAGGTTATTCACATCTGTTTGGTTTGGATAGTTTATAAAAGTAAGTATTTTCATAATTTAATGGGGGTTTTTTTACACTAAAACAAAGACAAAATTTTGGAGTTGTCATAATTTATCGGTTCTTCTGTTCTTATTTTCTGGTTGGGTCCACTGCAGATCAGATCAGACTGAATTTGGAACCCGAACTAAAATGAGTTTGACAGCCCTGCATTCTACAGGGTGTCCCAGAAGTGTCCATACATAGGAAAAATAAACGTTTCTTGACATAAACCATTTTTATTTATATAATATGCTCTATATGACTGCCATTTTGTCGGGAACACATTTCAATGCGTGTCCTCCACTGCTGAAGAACTATAAAGAAGAAATATAAAGAAATACATGTTAAAACCATATATGTATGGAATGTATTATGTCTCCTATGTATGGAGACTTATGGGACACCCTGTACATTTAAATGAATGGGGAAAAGATCACTAGCCCGATGCTAACTCGAATGGGAAAATCCATAGACACGCTAATGATTAGCATTTACAGATTAATTTAAGATTTTCAACATCTTTTTATCCAGAACAAAGGTTCACATCAGAGATATTTGATACTATTCATTCTGACAACAACTGAACATCACATATTCTTTTTTCAGTGCGTTGCTGTGGCTCTGAGAATACACGGAGGGAAACCATGGGTCACAGGGACAGGGGACATTTTCATTTAAATGTCTTCAGATGGGGGGGGGGGGGGGGGTTTGGAAGCACTGACATGTGCAGTTATTTTCATCAGTGGAGTACTTCAGTCTGAAACACCACTGAAACAAATACCCCCCCCCACACACATATAACTATGTGATTAATCACAGAAATCCACATGATTAATTGCAATTAAGAATTTCAATTGTTGCCCAGCACTAACATCTATCTATCTATCTATCTATCTATCTATCTATCTATCTATCTATCTATCTATCTATCTATCTATCTATCTATCTATCTATCTATCTATCTATCTATCTATCTATCTATCGTTATATGATTCATTGGGTGACTTCCTCATATTGGATTATTTTCCTCTTTTTTTTTAAATTTTTACTTGATATAAAGGTGTGTGTGGGTCTGTGTGGGTCTATGTTGGTCTGTGTGGGTCTGTGTGGGTTTATGTGGGTCTGTGTGGGTCTGTGTGGGTCTATGTGGGGTCTATGTGGGTCTGTGTTGGGTGTGTGGGGTCTATGTGGTCTGTGTGGGTCTGTGTGGGTTTATGTGGGTCTGTGTGGGTCTGTGTGGGTCCGTGTGGGTCCGTTGTGGGTCTGTGTGGGTCTGTGTGGGTCTGTGTGGGTCCGTGTGGGTCTATGTGGGTCTGTGTGGGTGTGTGTGGGTCCGTGTGGGTCCATGTGGGGTCTATGTGGGTCTCTGTGGGTCTGTGTGGTGTGTGTGGGTCTGTGTGGGTCTGTGTGGGTCCGTGTGGGTCCGTGTGGGTCTGTGTGGGTCTGTGTGGGTCTGTGTGGGTGTGTGTGGGTCTGTGTGGGTCTGTGTGGGTGTGTGTGGGTCTGTGTGGGTCTGTGTGGGTCTGTGTGGGTCTGTGTGGGTCTGTGTGGGTCTGTGTGGGTCTGTGTGGGTGTGTGTGGGTCTGTGTGGGTGTGTGTGGGTCCGTGTGGGTCCATGTGGGTCTATGTGGGTCTCTGTGGGTCTGTGTGGGTGTGTGTGGGTCTGTGTGGGTCTGTGTGGGTCCGTGTGGGTCCGTGTGGGTCTATGTGGGTCTGTGTGGGTCTGTGTGGGTGTGTGTGGGTCTGTGTGGGTGTGTGTGGGTGTGTTGTGGGTCCGTGTGGGTCCATGTGGGTCTATGTGGGTCTGTGTGGGTCTGTGTGGGTCTGTGTGGGTTGATGTGTGGTCTGTGTGGGGTCTGTGTGGGTCTGTGTGGGTCTATGTGGGTCTGTGTGGGTCTGTGTGGGTTTATGTGGGTCTGTGTGGGTCTGTGTGGGTCCGTGTGGGTCCGTGTGGGTCTATGTGGGTGTGTGTGGGTCTGTGTGGGTCCATGTGGGTCCATGTGGGTCCATGTGGGTATGTGTGGGTCTGTGTGGGTCTATGTGGGTCTGTGTGGGTCTATGCTGGTCTATGCAGGTCTATGCCGGTCTATGTGGGTTTGTGTGGGTCTATGCTGGTCTATGTGGTTCTGTGTGGGTCTATGATGGTGTTTGTGGGTCTGTGTGGGTCTATGATGGTCTTTGTGGGTCTGTGTGGATCTATGTTGGTCTATACTGGTCTATGTGGGTCTCTAGCCCCTGTTCCCCTTGTGTTCTGGAATATTCCCTCTTTCTTCTGTTCTGTGGTCTGTGTAAATAAATGGTGGATCATGTGGGTCCACCTGTGGAACTCCTCTGGGGGGTCAGGGTCAGGGTTGGGGTTCGGAACAGAACCCTGAAATCAGGATTCAGGAATGCTGTGAAGAGGAACACATGTGGGTCCAACCAAGGGGGGACGTTTGATCCACCAGATCCACCAGACAGATGTAGACCTGGGGACACGCCCACATCCACCAGACAGATTGTGGACACGCCCACATCCACCAGACAGATGTGGACCTGGGGACACGCCACATCCACCAGACAGATGTGGAACACGCCCACATCCACCAGACAGATGTGGACCTGGGGACACGCCCACATCCCACCAACAGATGTGGACATGCCCCCATCCGCCAGACAGATTGGACCTGGGGACACGCCCACATCCACCCGACAGATGTGGACACGCCCCACATCCACCTGACCAGATGTGGCCAGTCCTAGTCAGGGGTTAGGGTTAGAGAACTGGACAGGAGTGGACAGAGTGGACAGTAGAGGACAGGAGTGGAAAGGAGAGGACAGGATTGGACAGAGTGGACAGTAGAGGACAGGAGGGACAGTAGAGGACAGGAGTGGACAGAGTGGACAGTAGTGGACAGTATTGGACAGGAGTAGACATGAGAGGACAGGAGTGGACAGAGTGGACAGGAGTGGAAAGAGAGGACAGGAGTGGACAGTAGTGGACAGAGTGGACAGTAGAGGACAGGAGTGGACAGTAGAGGACATGAGTGGACAGGAGTGGACAGGAGTAGACATGAGAGGACAGGAGTGGACAGAGTGGACAGTAGAGGACAGGAGTGGAAAGGAGAGTCCAGAGGTGGACAGTAGTGGACAGAGTGGACAGTAGAGGACAGGAGTGGACAGAGTGGACAGTAGAGGACAGGAGTGGACAGAGTGGACAGTAGTGGACAGTATTGGACAGGAGTAGACATAGAGGACAGGAGTGGACAGAGTGGACAGTAGAGGACAGGAGTGGAAAGGAGAGGACAGGAGTGGACAGTAGTGGACAGAGTGGACAGTAGAGGACAGGAGTGGACAGAGTGGACAGTAGAGGACAGGTGTGGACAGAGAGGACAGGAGTGGACAGGAGTGGACAGGAGTGGACAGGAGTGGACAGGAGTGGACAGGAGTACATGAGTGGACAGGAGTGGACATGAGTGGACAGGAGTGGACATGAGTGGACAGGAGTGGACAGGAGTACATGAGTGGACAGGAGTGGACAGGAGTACATGAGTGGACAGGAGTGGACAGTAGTGGACAGGAGTGGACAGGCGTGAACTAGGCATGTGGAACTCAGGTTTTCCTTCACCTCTTTCACTTCTGTCCTTTTCACCTCCTCCTCCTCTATCTCCTCCTCCTCTATCTCCTCCTCCATCACCACCTCCATCACCTCCTCCATCACTTCCTCTTCTTCTCTTCATTTCTTTATCGGTCTAATCTACTGTTGGTTTTACTCACATGTCAGTGCAGTTGTCATTATTAAGGTGGAAAATGCATTAGTTCTGCTTTTAATTGGGGCTGTCCTCATTAGTTCTGGACCTTTTTGTCATTAGTTCTAATTAGAACCATGTTTCAGTTCCTGGTTCATGACATCGTTTTCACCTTCTTTCCTTAAAGGTGCTGCAGACTTTGATGAGCAGTGTGTCCTCAGGTCTGTCCATCCTCAGGTCTGTCCATCCTCAGTATCATTGGTCCGTTCGTCTGTCATTCCTCAGCTCGGTCTGCTGTGTAACAGTGAACTGTTTCTTAGTTCCATCCACTATAAACAAACCCCATGTGTCTGAATGTAAACACATGGGGTTTGTTTATAGTGGATGGAACTTCCAAACTGTTCATAATACAGCAGATCGAGCTGAGGAATGACAGACAGACGAACGGACCAATGATACTGAGGATGGACAGACCAGAGGATGGACAGACCAGAGGATGGACAGACCTGAGGATGGACAGACCTGAGGATGGACAGACCTGAGGACACATTGCTCATCAAAGTCTGCAGCACCTTAAAATACAGTATTTGTAATAGTGGTGATGGGCTGATTCTGACCTGCTCTGCTGCACAGAACCCACAGAACCCACAGAACCCATAGAACCCACAGAACCCACAGAACCCATAGAACCCACAGAACCCACAGAACCCACAGAACCCATAGAACCCACAGAACCCACAGAACCCA
>NW_021941731.1:55168-64836 GCF_902148855.1 Sphaeramia orbicularis
GGAAAGCTCTGATGAGCCCTGGACTCTGGTGGGTCTGTGGTGGTCTGTGTGGTCTGCGGTGGTCTGTGGTGGTCTGTGTGGTCCTGTTTTCCATGCCAGCGCCTGCAGCCATGCTCAGGTGGTATTTATAGAACCATGCTCATTTAACCTGGACTGCATCTGTTTATCAGAGTCCCCAAAGTCTGCTAGGACACCAGTAAATAACAACAGCAGGAGTAAATAAGAATTAAAGCCGCAAGCGGCATCTAAAGGCCCTTGCACAGGCACATCCAGTACAAGCATGTTCCATCGTTCAGCAGGTGGTGCGCTAGCACCAAATTTTAATGTCTTCTGATGAATGGGTATAGGCCTGGGAGATTGGCAAATGATTCAAATTTGAGTCAAATCAGTGTTCGTATGTCCGAACTGATGCAATTTAAAAAAAAAAAACAACAAACAAACAAAAAAAACTTGTAGGGGGCGCTGTAGTGCGAAATTAAATTTCTTTTGATGAATAGGTGTAGACCTTGGAGAAAGATATCTGAGTCAAATTTGAGCCAAATCGGTGTTTGTATGTCCAAACTGATGTCATTTTTGTAAATGTACATTTGTAGGGGGTGCTATGGTGCAAATTTTCAATTTCTTTTAATAAATGGGTGTAGGCCTGGGAGATGGACATCTGATTCAAATTTGAGCCAAATCGGTGTTCGTATGTCTGAGCTGAAGCATTTTGTAATGGCAAATTTTCAAAAAAACTTTGGAAAGTTTGCAACCTCGTCACACAAAAACGGTGACACCAATCCCAAAAATTTGGCTAACTTTTGATGCCCCACTCCTCTAGATACTGTATACTGATTTTGAGCTCATTTGGCCAAACGGCCAAGAGGAGATAGTTAAAATACGACGTCAGCGAAAACGCTGACTCAGCATTTGGAAATTTCAATCCAATATGACCGCTTCTGGTTGGTTTAGGGGCGTGGCCATAATAATATTTTTTGTTTGTCTCCTCATGATGAATTTGCGTACCGATTTTTGTGGCTCTACGACAACTTTACGTTGGACGTGCTCCCATTGGTGTAATGTATTTCCACTTTTCAAGGGTGGCGCTGCAGCAACATTTCTTTACCGACATCTATGAAACCTATATGTAAATTGAATTTCTCACACTTCTGAATTTTGGGCAAAATTTGGTGAGTTTTCGTAAATGTTCAAGGGGTCAAATTTGAGCTCAAAGCCCAGGAGAAGGGAAATAAATAAATAATCTGAGCAAGAACAATATAGCTGTTCCGTGGCAACCATGTATTTGGCTTTATTTTAAAGGTCTGGAGCTCCCCCACATGTCTGTGGGGTCAGAGGTCACGTGTCGTGCACTTACACCCATGTGACTGACCCCGAGTGGGCGTGTCCCATTGACTCCCATTGATTCTGAGCAGGTGTAAATATGTGATTGTGCACATGTCATGTACATGTTCTTAAAGGTCTCAGTGCCGTGAATGTGAATATGTGTGAGCGTAGGCGACAGTGGAGAAAGGCGACCGGCGTCACTGGCGATTTTGTCCCATAGCGCCCACTGCAGACTCAATAGGCCCTGCGCCGGCTTTACTCGGCTCGGCCTAATTAAGCAAAAAGAAGCAAAACTGAAACATGAACAACATGATGTTCAAATTCCACTGAATTCTGTGGATGTTTAGGCTCAGACTGGTTCAGTTTAGTCCCAGTGGTGGGTTGGACTGGACCCTTTAGTGGTCTATAGTGGGTCTATAGTGGGTCTATAGTGGGCCTGTAGTGGGTCTGTAGTGGGTCTTGTCCACAGTGCAGTGTGTCCTTATCTGACGTGTTGGTGGACTCTTTTCTGCTGCTTTTTCTTCCTCTCAGTTTCTCAGATTGTCGGTGCACTAACATAAGTTTGTGCACTAACACTAGTTTGTGCACTAACACTAGTTTGTGCACTAATGTGCACTAACACTAGTTTGTGAACCTAACACTAGTTTCAGGTGTGGTGTGTTCCTGTTCTTGAACACATTAGAAAAGCAGCAGAGTTTACCTGAACACTGGTAGCATTTAGTACATCTGAAAGAGCACTGATTTATGTATGTATGTACGCTATACTGCCAAAAGTCTTGTCTCCTCCATTCCCAGTCATCAGACTCAGCTGTTCCAGTCCCTTCCATGTCCACAGGTGTATTAAATCCAGCCCTAGGCATGCAGACTGCTTTACAAACATTTGGGACAGAATGGGTCTCTCTCAGGAGCTCAGTGAATTCCAGCGTGGAAACTGTGATAGGATGCCACCTGTGACACAAATCCAGTGGGAACTTTCCTGGCTCCCTAAAATATTCCACGTCAGCTGTCAGCTGGATTATAAGAAAGTTGGAAGTGTTTGGGAACGACGGCAACTCAGGCCACGCAGTGGTAGGCCACCGGAACTGACGGAGCGGGGTCAGCGGATGCTGAGGCGCAGAGTGTGAAGAGGTGGACGACTGTCTGCAGAGTCAATGGTACAGACCTCCAAACTTCATGTGTCCTTCAGATTAGCTCCAGAACAGTGTGCACAGAGCTTCATGGAATGGGTTTCCGTGTCCGAGCAGCCGCATCCAAGCCATACATCAGCAAGTGCAATGCACAGCGGTGGATGCAGTGGTGTAAAGCACGCCGCCACTGGACTGTAGAGCAGGGGAGGAGCCTTCTGTGGACTGACCAATCACACTTCGACATCTGGGCGATCTGACGGACGGGTCTGGGTTTGGTGGTCTCCAGGAGAACGATACTTGTGGGAGCGCATTGTGCCGAGTGTAAAGTTTGGTGGAGGGGGGGTTATGGTGTGGGGTTGTTTTTTAGGAGCTGGGCTGGGCCCCTTAGTTCCAGTGAAAGGAACTGGGAATGCTTCAGCAGAACAAGACATTTGGGACAATTCCACGCTCCCAACTTTGTGGGAACAGTTTGGAGCCGGCCCCTTCCTCTTCCAACATGACTGTGCACCAGTGCACAAAGCAAGGTCCATTTGGGACATGGAGGACAGAGTCTGGTGTGGATGAACTGGACTGGCCTGCACACAGTCCTGACCTCAACCCATAGAACACCTTTGGATGAATTAGAGCGCAGACTGAGAGCCAGGCCTTCTGTCCAACATCAGTGTGGGACCTCACAAATGCGCTTCTGGAAGAATGGTCCAAAATTCCCATGAACACACTCCTAAACCTTGTGGACAGCCCTTCCCAGAAGAGTTGAAGCTGTTAGAGCTGCAAAGGGTGGAGCCACGTCAGACTGAACCCATAGACTAGGATGGGATGGACCTGACATTCATATGGGAGTCAAAGCAGGAGAGGGAATACTGTTGATATATATAGTGTGTGTGTGTGTGTATGAATGTATGTGTGTATGTATGTGTATATGTATGTATGTGTGTATGTGTATATGTATGTATGTGTATATGTATGTATGTATGCATGTATGGTGTGTGTGTATGTGTGTGGTGTGTGTGTGTGTGTGTTATGTATGTATGTATGTGTGTGTGTGGTATGTATGTATGTATGTATTAGGGCTGCACGATTAATCGATTTAAATCGAAATCGGATTTTTTAATTAGGACAATTTTAAAAAAGGGAAATCGTAAAATCGGATTTCATCCCTCTGGTGTCTGCGAGCCGCGCGCTTGCGGGTTCCCGTAGGCTCCTCCTCCTATCAGTGAAATCTCCTTAAATACAGTCCCCTTAATTACAGTCCCCTGAAATACAGTCCCTTAAGTCACATGTCAAACATGCGTCCTGGGGCCCAAATCTGCCCCCCCCCGCTAAAGGTTTCCACTGCGGCCCTGGAGGATGAAAGTGCAGAACTGAACCTGAACAGTCCAGGTGGTCCAGATCCTTTGGTTCAGGTTCCACATACAGACCAGTGGGATCTACAGTCAAAAGAACAACACAATAAACCAGAAAGAATGACAAACACGCATTACTGTGAACAATTATGTGGAAAAAAAGTTTAAGTGAAAAAAATAATATTACACTGATGATATTTACATTTACAAACTGTTCTTTCACAATAAAATGCAAATAATACATAAATAAAAACCGATGAACAAACATGAACTGTGCAGTTTGAACAATATTCTGTCTGTTCCTAAATGTTTGGTGCATTTATGGGATCCACTGGGATCTGCAGTTGTGTTCATAATAACGATGGAATATTGGAGAAACTGTTCACATTTAGTTCAAACTCCAACATCTGAACAATATTCTGTCTGTGCCCAAATGTTTATGGAACACTGTGTGGAAATGCCATGTAGAAATAAGAAGTCCCAGGCAGAATATTGATAAAACTGAACTAATTTTTCTAATGAAATGTCTGTTTTTTTTCAGGTTATTCACATCTTTTTTGTAAAATGTAAATATTTTCATAATTTAATTGGGCTTTTGTACCAAAAACAAAATGAAGAACTTGAATTTGTCATTATTTACAGGTTATTAAGTCATTATTTTACTGGTTCTGGATCAAATTGGATTAAATATGAAGTGAACAGCCCTACTTTCAGCGATCAGCTGCTGTTTTTTCAGGTTTTTCATTTTTTTTCAGGCAGCTCTGAGCCCACACTGTAGCCAAGGTACTTATCCTGTCCCCAGCTGTCCAGCAGACCCCCCCCCACCTGACCACCAGCCAATCCTGAAATGAAGCTGTGAATTTAACCAGGTTGACATTAATTGCAGCGTTGGCGTTCAGAAGGAGCCCCGTTTGTGCAGCACACTGTAAAAAAAATCTGTAATTTAACAGATTTTCAATGTTTGTTCGACAGATTTTTCCTGTATTTTTCAGATACAGGAAAATATCAATAAAATGACAAAAACAGACTGTGATTGTTACATGTCAAATGAAAAGAACAGGAATAAACTGTAACTGTGAAGAACCATAAAATTTTAAGTTTTTTAAAAGAATTTTTTTCTTTCACAGAAAAATACAGTTAAAATACATTTGCAAATGTATCGTAATTTCACAAATATTTCTTTTCTATTATGAGATTAAACTGTAATTTAAAGTTTAATGCAGTAAAAATAAATAATAAAAACCAGATAAATTAATGACAGTTAACAGTAACAGAAGTATTAGTTCTGTCAGTTGAACCAGACTTGTTTGTTCATTGACAAATATCTTGTGTAATTACAGGAGGTTTCACAACAAAACTGTTGAATAAATGTATTTTTGTGAATTGTATAACATGTATAAGCACTGATAAACTGTCCCAAATACAGTTTTTATCAGTGGATTTGGACAACTGAGTCTCACTGAAAATTATTATATATATGCATATAATATATATATATATATATATATATATATATAATATATATATTATATACACACACACACACACACACACATATATATATATATGTAATAATATATATATATATATATATATATATATATGTTATATATATATATTAGGGGTGGGCAAGTTAACGCGTTATTACCGTGTTAACGCATTCATTAAATAACGCCGACAATTTTTTTAAATCTCACGTTAACGCCGTTTTATTATTGTTCTGCCTTTCAAGCAAGTCTTAGTTGATTTATACATACGGACTCTTATTTTGAAACTCATGCTTTTATTTTGCCGGTCCACACACCGGTGCTGTGTGTATGTGCAGCTGAGAGGAGAAAACTGGCGAACTTTACAAGTAATGCTGATGTTTAAGCTAATTTGTTTATGCAAGCAGTCAGAGATGGGTTGCTAATTCTTTCTACAGGCTCATGCTAAGTTTATGTAAATTCATTGGTTGTGTTTAGGTCTAATATGTCAGCCTTTGAACTAACCTTTACTCATTTACGATGTGAATGTTGTATTAGCAGTCATTTTATCTCGATGCTAACTTGAATGGGAAAATCCATAGACACGCTAACGATTAGCATTTACAGGTTAATTAAAGATTCACAACGTCTTTTTATTCAGCAACAAAGGTTCACATCAAGATATTTGATACTATTCATTCTTAGAACAACTGAACATAAATACTCACAGGCAAACGTTTTTGGGGCCAAACAAACAGAGTGAAAGAACATGCCTGTTAGTTCTATGTCCGAACTAACCACGATAACACGGAAAGGACAAAACATACATTAGTGCAACTTATTCTGACTACTTCAGGGCCCCTTTTGCTTGCTTTGAACTGAACATCACATATTAATGGGCTTATTAGTATCAGTACTGATTAGTGGGACTAAGACCCTGTAAATCACTCACAACTGTAAATACACTGGTGTGGACATAAACATGTGTAAAAGTAGTGGTTTTTTACATGGACATTTTCATTTAAATGTCTTCAGACGGTGGGGTTGAGAAGGACACAGTTGTTTGGAAGCACTGACGTGCAATTATTTTTATCACCGGAGTACTTCCAGTCTGGAATATCACTAAAAGGCAATACATGCTGTTGATGCGTCTCCCCCCCCCAACAACTATGCGATTAATCACGATTAATCGCAGGAAGCCATGCGATTAATCGCAATTAAAAAATTTAATCGCTGCCCACCACTAATATATATATATATATATATATAACACACACATACACACACACACACACACTCTATAACAAATTACTGTAAAAAAATGGTAAATTTTGTCCATATCCTGCTGTTCTTTGTAAATCCAGTATAATGCTGTAATACTGAGGTCTTTCAGGAGGACATTTAAAACAGTCAGCTCCTGCTACATGTGTCAGTATTCTCCAGTCTTTTTCTTCAGCTCCTCCACTGCTGTCCGCCCAGAACTGAAATGAACAAAGTCATCTGGCATCAAGTCCCACCAGCTCGTTTAGAAAAGATTCAATCTAACCAATGTTAACTATAGACTGGCTGCATCAAAGGTTAGTGGTTTTTTATGAAACAGAAGAAAAATAATACAGAAAAAAACGACTCTTTTCCCCTGGACCATCCAGCAGTGGAACAGAGGACACCTGTTGCTTTCATCCTTCTGCCTCCACTGCCATCGCTCCATCCTGCTCAGGTTGTTCATTTATCAGATAAATGTGATTTTATCAGTGGAACTGTCACCATGCTGTGGCATTTGGGGTTAGATTACAGTAGAGATACTGTAGAATACTGTAGCATGCTGGCAACTCGAGCTGACAGTATTTTACTGTTATTTAACAGTAAAATTTGTTACAGTGTGTGTGTGTGTGTGTATATATATATTTATTTATTTATTTATAGGGAATTGGATTGTTTTAATATATGTAATATTCTTTATTAAACATTAAAAGTCAGAAAAAAAAAGCAAAACAATCTCATGTAAAGTTAGGGCAAAAACTGCATTTAATTATGGAAATTACTGTATTTTATGAGACGGTAATTTTCCCTTATTTTACAATATTTTTTGGCACCCCTGCTGCTGGAATAATACAGGTTTTTTAATGTAATTTTTTTACAGTTTTTATTTTATTTTATTTTTTTACAGTTTTTTTTTCTTTTTTTTTTTTACATTTTTTTTTAAAATTTTTTTTACAGTTTTTTTTTTTCCAGGTTTTTTTTTCCCATTTTTTTTTTCTTTTTTTTTTCAGGTTTTTTTTTTTTTTTTTTTTTTTTACAGTGCAGCTGTCTCATCACAAAACCCAGTCCTTCCCACTCGGCTCTTTGTCGATTTCACTCACGTCGCCAACATTCGTTTACTGTCACATTCAGCTGACACGCTTCCAGGACTGTCCTTTTACGTCCACATGCACAAAAAACACACAAAAAACACACAGAAAACACAGAAAACACACACACAGTAAATACACACACAGTAAACACACACACACACACAGTAACCAGGTCTTTCCCTTCGCCTGAACGCTGACTCGTCACCGTCCAGTTTTTGGACCTGCTGGTTCTGATGTCATTGCAGATCGGTTCTGAAGCGGCCTGTGTTTGGACCCGCTGGTTCCACCCGCTAGGTTGGGGTGGGGCTAACAGTGTGTCGTGCGTGTGTGTATGATAAGGTGGCGGCGGCAGTTCAGGGACGGCGGAACGGGCTGGAGGCGGAGCTAATATGGAAAATGAGTCCTGAACCAGTGGGCTCAGGCGGTTCAGGACCATGTGTTCAGACCTGATTGGAGGATCAGAGGTGGATCCAGGAAAAAGGGAACTGGGTGGGTGGGGTTTAAGGGGGCGATGCAAAGCAAAAGTCACATTAGAAATGCTTCTAAATTCCCATTGGAAATGCTTCAGTTGACATCCAGCTGTATTTTTTATCAGAAACACAGTTGGACTCAGTTCTGGCTCTGAATTCATCACATTCCAAACACGTGGATCCAGGATCAACAAACACATCCATCCAGCTCATGTCCCACATGTCCCACATGTCCCACATGTCCACACATGTCCCCACACATCTTCAAAACAACCGGTCTCAGCGTCCCCCCGTGTCCCCACACGTCTCCATTGTCCCCATGTGTCGCCACATGTCTCAAACGTATACACATGTCTCCAGCTTCCCACGTGTCTCCAGTGTCCCCACATGTCCCCTCGTGTCTCTAGTGTCCCCACATGTCCTAATATGTCTCCAGCATCCCCACATGTCTCCACGTGTCTCCAGTGTCCCCACATGTCCCCATGTGTCTCTAGTGTCCCCCATGTCCCCACGTGTCTTTGGTGTCCCCACATGTCCCCACGTGTCTCTAGTGTCCCCACATGTCCCCCTCACCCACCCAATGCTAATATTATGGCTTTATTGTTGGAATATGACGACTTTAATCTCATAAACCAATGACATTTTTGTGAAATTATGAGGTTTTTTTTTAACTACGACTTTATCCTCATAACATTGTGATTCTTTTTGTCTTTGACTTTATTCTCATAAAATTCCAGGTTTTATCTCCATATTTTCCGACTTTCTTCTGGTAGTGCCCAGTGTTTTTCTTTTCTTCTGTGGTCCTAATACTCCGTCGTAGCTTTATTCTCCAGTTCCTCCGTATTTGTAAAACTAGGTTGGCCTCAGTTTCAGTTCGTTTACTAATCATGTAGGAGCACAAGGTTCACAATCACAAAATGAGACAAAAACCAGGAAAGATCTGATCATGAAACCAAGAGCTGCACTAAGAAGGACCGTTAGCCAAAACAACAGGTCATTTCAGGTCTGATTGGACCAAAAATACAGCATCAGTGAATGTTAGCTGACCCCAAACAGGATCCACAGATCTAGGTTTGGTTTCCTGGGTTTGTGGATCCATCTGCTTCTCTTTTCTTTGTCTTTGGGTGTCTGTAAACGATAGCTCCCACTGCTTTAAGAACCTGAAAATACAATCAAACACAACAGCTCTGCCCCATTTGGATTCAGTATTGTTCTTCAGTTCAGACAGGATTGAAGCCAACGCTGTCAATCATCTGCTTCTGTCTGACACTCAGTGGGCGGAGCCACGGTGACTTCTGCTCGTGGTGACGTCACATGCAGACCCTCTATTGGTTAATCTAAATCACCCATAGTGGGAATGTGACAGTGATTTTTTGTCTCTGTATTAGGGATGTAATCATTACCGATGTAACGATAAACGGCGGTACAATCACAGACGGTTAGTGTTAGCGTTTAAATTCTAATTCTCATCATAACTGTGTTTGATTACCGCATTTTTAAGGGAAAAAAACCCTCTGTACAGATCTGCTTTAATGTCAAATTTGAGTACAGTTTTAATTTATTACAGTTTTAATTTTCTATACCTAAT